>NC_056749.1:333164694-333464694 GCF_019279795.1 Protopterus annectens | reverse complement strand
TAAAGGAAAGCAAGGATAACCAGAAGAGGTTTCTAGCAAAGCATATGTAGAAACAACAGTTTTTCGTTTTTGGTGAAGGGTTATGTCCTTGCACAAATTAAATTTTACAACACATGCAAGGTCCTGCACATGAGTATAAGTAGCGAAATTAATAATATTGCTATGTTACTGATATGCAATAAATGAATATATAAAGGGCAGATTCTACTTCTTCATTTTAGCATAGTCATTATTTTGATTGGGCAGTGATGACCAAAATGGTTATGGTTAGTGATTCTGTTTCATTTTAAGATCATACACCAGATCAATGTACATCAATTCATGTTCTGATCATGTTATTTCACCTTGGACCTTCTGGAAGTAAGGGTTAAACGTTCATAAACATTTTATGGGATGTTTGGCATGTTAACAACAGGACTTTAAAATGACTACAATGGTTGGTGGTGATGAGGCCATCTTTTGGCTGCAATTGTTAGTCTTTTTAGTTTTGGATATTGTGTCCCTCATGTTAGAGGGACACAATATATATTATCAGTCTTGGAAATAGAAAATCGTATATCAGGTTGTAGTGTCTCATCTGCTGCCTTTTGGAAATACTTACTGGGATAATGGACTGAATGATATAACAAACAAAGCTCATGATATTTACATCTTATGATAACTCCCTACCCAACTGTTACAGTACAGAGCAGAAGGGGCAATCTTGATATCAAAACAAAATTGCATCCCTACATATTTACAGCCAACAAGTATTGCACAATGCTTTGAGTACAATGGCATACTAATGGAAGTCCAAAAAGCAGTAAAACTGGTGAACGGTAACTACCCAGTCTCCCTTTAAAAAGTTAGGGTCTACGCATTACCATTTTTCAAACAAACCAGTAATATTTTAAAGGCAAATGTGCACTGTTTGTACTGTACACAAGAGAATATCAATTAAAATAGGTCCTAGGACATCCTTGTATGCAGTAATGGTTTCCAGACTTTCTGCACACTACTGATGTCTTCAATGGTCAGTGAAGGAAGGGACTTAAGAGTAAGCAGCTGTAGACACGTGCACACACGCACATGCGTGTATGTGTATGTATGTATAATCTATAGGCTCTGCATTGCACTTCAAATTTTTAAAGAAGACTATGCAGAACAGATAAAATTAATTGCTTTGATATGCTTGATGCAGATGTCACAGATAGCATTCCGGATTACTTTATGCAGAGTTCTCCTGAGACTTTAGCAATGTAGATTGATTAAAATGCTGTGCATTTCTGTAAGAACAAGTAATTCCTTAGAAAGAAAAAAAAATCCTTAGCTTCAGAAAAGAAATCCCCAGCTTCCTGTTTAATGAGCTTAAGCAATACATTATTTTTAATCATGTCGTATGTCTCACAGGATGAACATTATGCACTTAGACATCAAAGAATTACACGTGTCCTGCGAGATTTGTGTCATTGTATATGTGCTTGATAATTTACATCCATGTTGCTTCCAGTTGAACTTCTTGTCATTGCTATCTTTTGTTCTGTCAAAACGTGGGAGATTGCAAAAATGATTGTTCATTACCATTTCCGTTTGCATCTTAATTAGTAGTCACCAACCATTTGTGTTATCATTATAAAAGCCATTATCTTCTGAGAAACAACGGATACAATCCCGTTCCTTTTCTGTGAAGTATATTCTAACAATCTGCCCCTGTGTAATGGAGTGTAATTATTCTTAAGTGATGAATAAATGGATCCACTAAAGACAGGCTCTTTGAATGCAATACTGCTGAAATGTATGAATGCACAGAACATCTTTCATTCTGGGAGGACTGTCGTATGCCATCCAGTTTAGTACAGCTTTTTCAACATGATATTTTAGCTGTCATCATTAACTATATTTGCCATGAACACAAGGACATGCTTCTTTTTTATTTGCACCCAGCTGGAAAGAACACATGCAAACAAGATCCCTTGCCTTGTGATGCTACTTCAAATGCACAATATATATTTGTCTGTATAATAACAGGATAAACTGGTTTCTGCCCCTTTTCTTCTTCCCATAAATTAATCTGTGTCCAGACTGTTCTGTGATGTCCATAACTGATATCCATCTTATGTACACATACTGAAAAATGTACTGGGACTTGCGCTGTGGTGTGCATCTCTGGTTTTGGAGCTTTGGGCCTTACATTCTCATTTTTTTCATCTTTTCATTTACTATGATAGTAATCCTACTATGCTCATTGCAGTGGTGAAGGATTTGACCAAGATTTTTTTTTAAATTTCAGTCCACTATGCTGTTTCAATAATTTCATAATGATCTACTTTCAATGCAGAATACTTTAATGTCTCTCAATCTCCTTTCTACTATGTCTTGTTAGATCACCTTTGCTTCCTTCATATACTTCTTGCCTTCTCCTATTTGACAACAGAAGGGGAGGGGGATCTGTCAGTGCCAAATGCTGACCTGCAGCATGTACATAGTGCATGTGGCATTAGTTGAATTGGAGGCATTGGTTTTCATAATGTAAACACATGAGGATCAGAGAAAGCACTGGTCTACAATTCTGTGATAAACCAATTTGCTTGCAGGTGGTAAAACGGCATATAGAAGCTGTATGAATATGCTAATATATATATATATATATATATATATATATATATATATATATATATATATATATACACACATACATACATACAAACACAAACACACACACACTGCAAGAAAAACCCAGTCATGCTAGTGTTTTCACTGTGTGATACCTTTAACCTCTTATAATTGAAGCCTTTGGGATATTTGTAAATGACCTCTTAAGGACATCAAATGTTTCAGCTACATAGTTTCTGAATGTCCATGACTTTTTTTTTTACTTTTTAAATCTTTATGGTCAAATCCAGAGCAATAAAGCCAAACTTTTCATTGCAGCAGTGAAATATCCTACCCTGTGCATATATTACTAAGTTAATGTCTCAGTATTTCCAAGAAAAACTTCTCCATTTCTCAAAAAGAATTCAGTAGAGTATCCCTCAGCCCTCTAGATTTCCCTGCCTTTTAATTCACTTACAGCTTTCCTGGGAGATTCTTCCTCTCTATTTCCATTATGTCTGTTAACTTCTGACTCAGAATGTCTGTCCCAACTTGCCTTTTATAAACTGCCTATACAAATACCAATGGTGATAGCTTATCTTTCATCCCACTCCTCCTCTTTCTTCTAATTTGTCTTTCCAATCCTTCCTTCAGTGCTGCTTAAAAGGTTTAGCCAGCTGTTGTGTTATAAACGTTTTGCATCCACCAGTTTCCCTTCCAGCATATATATTTTTTTGCTCTGCCCTCTCACCTCCACTTTCATTACTCACCTGTCTCTCTTTCCCTTCCCTTGTCATATTTAATAAATACAGTAGCACCTCATTGAGGTGACATATTTTAACCTTTCTTATCCTCCAAACGTGTTCATACTCAAATCGTTATCTGTCCAGCGAAAACTATTTATGAAATACTGGCCAGAATGATAATAAAATATTATGAATCCTCTCACAAGCATTATCTCTTTTTTCCAGTATCCTCCATCACCTAGACCAATAACCTTTGGAGTTTTTCTCTTCTTTCCTTCTACACTTAAGACATGCCTATGTCCAGCTCATACCCCAGAGATGTTTTTCTTCTATTACCACCTCATTGATAATCAAGTGTTGTTTGACATTGCTCTATATGTAATAGTTACAGCTTTTACCACTTTTCTTGCCCTGCCTAGACATCTCTGATTAGCATATATTCAGTGTGCTTCCTTAGTGTAAATTGTTCTTATCAACAGAAGTTTTCCTCCTATGAGAGTAAAATGCTTTACACATTACCAACAATTTCCTTATTTTCTTTATCATTTCATTATGATTTGATAAATTTCATTATTATTCATCCCATTTTTGGCTTGGTCTAGAATCAGACTAAAATAACCTTAATTTCCCTCTAATTTTGACAAAATTCGTATGTAGTATTGTCTTTCCTTGCTGTTAGGTCAGTTCCATATCTTCGCTCTATCTAGCACTCCCCTCTTCCTTTCCAAAATCCTCATTTTCCCTGTCCACTCTTCTTTACTTGTTCCGTGGCCGTCTGTACCTTTCTCCAAAAAGCAGTCCACACTTCCATGTTTGCATGACATGTACAGTATTAATTATGAAAACCTGCATACTTCAGCCTCGCTCCGTCTTTGACATTCAGCTCTGCCTTGTTCCTTTATCAGTCTTAAAGGTACCTTCTTATATTTAATAGGATTGGACCAGCATCTTATGTCCTTGTTTATCACTTTATATAACTTACAACTCTACATTCACTAAATCTACTCTATTTGCTGACTACGCTCACCTTTGATGTTCTTCCCAGTCCCCCCCCCACCATACCATATGTCCTAGACTTTCACAGTGGGCTACAGAAAAGTGTTTTGGGGGAAACATTTATACCTGGACCCCCCTTCTTTTGCTGTACAGAATGGTTTCCTGACAGCTGGATTGCTTACATCTCTCAATGTCCAATCATTACAAACTGCATAGCTGTCATTATTTAGTCTTTGTTTCAGTTGTTTTTGATATCCATACATACAAACTGCTTAGCTGTAGCTCTTAGCAGATCATTAACCTCTGTTACATTTCTCTTCTAGTTGAAACAGCGTCATCTGACACTCCCCATAAGCTAATTATGAAATACTGGCCAAAATGATGATAAAATATTATGAAGATAAAATATTATGAATCATATTGCTGTTTAAGGATATGTCTTCAGTCCAACCTCTGATCACTAGAGGAAGAATCCAGCACCTTTTTTTTTTCCTGGTAGCATAAGTTCATTTGCTTATGTCCTTGTGGGTTTTGCACTTTCAAATATTATTTTGATTTCTTTTCACTTTTAATTTTTATCTTTATTTTTAACACACTTTCCCCTGAAATGATGTTCAGACATAACCAAGAACCTTTCATGGTTTTGTTCCCTCCTAACACAGGGACCAGTATGTCCTCAATATTTTTTTTTCCTAATATCACATTACTGTATAGTAGGGAACTGAGTCTTCCTGAATTTTGCAAGGGACATCTCATCTGACATGTGCTGCTTCATCTCCTCCATTCTGCTTGCATTCCAGGACAATAATAGCCCTCTCCATCTGATAGCTCACTATTGTAATAGATTTCATCCAAGATAAGAAATCAGAGGAGATGTTCTCCACAAAACAGAGGCAGTCCCATGCAAATAATATCCCTCTCCATCTGATCGCTCACTATTGTAATAGATTTCATCCAAGATAAGAAATCAGAGGAGATGTTCTCCACAAAACAGAGGCAGTCCCATGCAAATAATAGCCCTCTCCATCTGATCGCTCACTATTGTAATAGATGTCATCCAAGATAAGAAATCAGAGGAGATGCTCTCCACAAAGCAGAGGCAGTCCCATGCATATTATCTTCATTTGAGACATTTCCCTCTCCTCTAGTCTTCACAGGAAGCATTACTAAATTTACATTTCTCTACAGAAAACCCTTCTGCCTACTCTTTGACTGTCTAACTTCTCCTTAAAACAGCTATTTCCTTATGTTTTATTCTTCTCACCTGTCCCTTCGTCCACAATGGATGTGGCTTTCATTTCTTCATTTCTTCCCCACCTTGTGGATCACCACCTTTTATTCAGAGGGTGAACAAATCTTTCTGTTTTAGAATAAGACTACTCTGCCTGCTATTTCACCATCTACTCATTTGCATATTCCAGAAGTAGGGAAATACCATGACAAGAAACAGAGCAATACCCAATCTTTCTTTTGTGTTCAAATAGTCATCTATCCCTTTTTGTATTTCCTAATGTCCTCTCTCTATTCCTCTTTTATATTATCTACATTTTTCTAATTATTACTTCCACCTAAGCCACCTTGAGAGTGTTTGCTACATATACTCTTACAGGAGAAGATTAGGATTATCATTACCACCCCCACTGAAAATGGCCTGCCCCCATAGAGATGGGAAGCTTTTAGACAGTATATTAAGATCAGCTTTTAATGCCCCTCAAGTAGAAGATTCCTCCTGTGGATTTGACACTTGCTTACTGGGACATTACCATATATATGTATGCATTAAAATGTAAAAGTTCCTCACTGCACTGTAGCCTATCTAGCCTAAGTGGTACTTCACCACTACTTCTAGGTTCTCCATATACAGTAACATCTGCAACTTCTATAACCTAAGCTAAATTAAATATAATGTAAACAAAATTTCACATGCTCCACTTTCAACTGTCATTTCCTTATCTGTGTCTGATAGTGCTCAATAACAGATTTTTTTTTTTCTTTTCTTCTGACACCTATAGGATCTTCAAAAGATTCAAACAAATATTATTGTCATTTAGGACCACACAAGTGCAGCCTAAATGAAATTGCAAATGTCAGCTCATGGGAGAAATGCAGTACAAATATAGATACACTGGTATCGGAGAATAACATAAGAAAGAAAATAACACACATGACATACAAGAGGATAACACGTATGACATACAAGAGGATAACACGTATGACATACAAGAGGATAACATGTATGACATACAAGTGGTAGCTCATTTACATAAACACACAATACCCATTATCCAATGATAAATAAATACAAATACCCACCACCAAACCTCTTCGCTGTCAAGATAGAGAATAAATAGAGTCTAGTGAACAGCAGCTGTTTAGTTACTGTATTGCACCTGTTAACCTTAGATGGAAGTCAATATAGCCATCATATTGCAAAATAGTAATACTGGTAGTAACTGCTCAGAGCATCAGGATTAAATAAAAAAAGAGGATTCAGTGTAACAAGTATTACGGTTGGTGTCTGAGTTAATAAGCCTCATAGCTGTAGGATACAAACTGCTCCTGAATCTGGTAGTCCTACAGCAGAAGCTGCGGTACCACCTAGGACGCAAGTTGTGAGAACCAGCTGTGGCCGGATGGGTTGAATCAGCTAGTATTTTGTATGTTCTCTTTCTTGCTCTTGTAATGAAAATTTCCTGAAGAGAAGGGAGGTTTGTGCCCAAGATTTTGTCAACTACCCTCTGTAATTCCTTTTCAGAAACTGTGCAGTTGCCGAACCATATGATGCTATAAAGTTACTAGTGAGGATACTGTTGACAGCCCCCCTGTAAAAAAAAAACAAAATGCTACTATTGGCAATAAATCTCAGTTTCAACAAGTGCAAAACACCTTTATTCAGAATAAAAAGGTAATCAAGGAACAAAGAAATAGAATTGCATCACATTTCTGTCATATCTCAAAACTTTACACATTAGCACTAAAGGAGAATATTGTAAATCTCAAAACCATACCAGACACACAAAAAAAAATTAAAGATAATTAGCCTAACAAACCGAGTTTAAGGAGATGAATTCAACTTACAGCATTAACAGCTGTCTGCTTATAGAGAAGTAAGGCCCTGACATTACTCATATGTCGCATATGATTAGCTTCATGAACGATGGAATAATCAGTTAGGGTAGGATGGGTCTGAGAGCTTAAAGTCAACTCACCCTTGCTAGGGGTAGACAAGTGTTGAAATTAACACAATAGCATCACTAGTCTAACAACTATAGCATTGTGGTGTGTGCCGCTGCAGCTACAGAGGCCATTGTATCTCTGTGCTGGAATCAGAGGAGTTTTGCACTGCTACAGGAGTTTGCATGCATGGCAACATGTGTGTATCCCTTTAGAAACAGCAATTAAAGGCAGTCACCACCACATATGTGGACATGTATAAGTTGGAAGGACTATATGATATCACAGACATTTCCCCCCAAATTAACTCTCACCTCCTGGAGGATGAATGGGTTGATAGGATCTTGGTCAGGAAATGATTAAGCCTGAATCTACATTCTAACAAATGAAAAAACAGATTAGCTTGGGTGTGCTGAAGGAAGCATACAGTGATGGGGAGGGGGAAATTGAGAGCTATCCTCTAAGATCCTTCTGCAATTGAGAAAGGCCAATTCCCAGGAGCAGTAAAACCACCTTTCACATTTATTTTATTTATTTTAAATGTTCAAAACTAAACGTGACACATATTAAAGGGACAGTGGAACGATCTCAGAAATTCCATAAAAATTCCAGGGCTTGTGAAGTTGTTACCCCTGAATTTTAATAACTTTTTGTAACTTATAAGGACTTCATCGGCTCCCCGTTTAAAGATTTCTAAGGTACAGCAAAGATTCTTAACGAATGTGCTTATTACTCAAGGATATAAAGTCTTTAACACTACCTTAAGAAGTGAATATATCATTTAGAAACTGCATGGGATTTCAACATCCATTCTGTGTATTAGTAGCCAGGGGTTCTGAATGATACCTGGAACTTATAAACTCTGATAAAAATTGGAGAGAAAGAATGCTCACCCCCACACCTTCAAATCACCAAACATAAAAAAAGAAAAACTAAGAATTATCGCAGTTATCCAATCACCCATTAAATATAACTCAAGGCATGTTTTCTTACCAGACACAACCTCAGCCACAATACAATTTGAACTTTTTGCACTAATACTTGAACTGGATAATGTCTTAGAGAAAATGAATTTTTAACACTTAAAATATCAGATAAAGAAACAAAGCAATTAAAAGATTCTGTGGAATTGGAATGATAGTCTATACCATCTGTGGAAACCACCACCAAAACCAATAGTCATAGTCCATGTGGGGGTAAATGACTTGAGACATACCTCACTGGACTATATGAAGAGAGACATCACTGAGCTCTCAGATTGTGTGTCGCACACAGGTATAAGTATAGCGTCTATGTTAGAACATAGAATGTTTAATAGTTTGAAACACTAAAGGTCGACCTTTAATGATCGAACTATTAAAACATTGAATGTTCCTAAAAAATAATTCAAAAACAAAAAAGAAAAATTAAAGGGTGTAGGCAGGGGGGCAAGCCCCCATGCACCACCCACACCCCCCATTACTTAAATATACCAACTCTGAGACCGCACTGCATTAAAGTAAATGGAAATCTCCCCTTAAGGAGATTTCTATTTACACGTTCGATATTCTGAACGTTCGCTATTGTCGTGTCGACAATATCAGATTCGATATTGTCGGCTTTCGACAATATAATATAGACCCATAAGTATGGCCTTAAGCAGCATTCAACCTTCCCAAGGATGATGTCATAATACAAACAAAAATGATTGACTTTAACAATTGGCTTAGGTTCTGGTGCAGTCCAAGGGGATACAATATCTGGAAAGACATCGTCGACAGACCACACTGCTTTGCTTTGCCAGAGATGGTCTACACCTGTCTCCTCTAGGCTTTCAGATACTGGCAAAGGAATTAGCCACCCCATTTTGCCTTTTTTAAACAATGTCAAAATAACCAACCTCCCAACATAACAAAATCCTCTCTAGATAAACTCAGTGTAATGTTGCTTAATCCTAGGAGTTTAAACAAGAAACTGCATTCCCTGGAAGCACTTGTGCCTTTGAAAGAGAATTTAATTTTTACCCGACTCAGATTTCTTATTATAAAATGGTACTATCAAATTTGTTATTCACTTATGTTTGCAATGAATTTTCCTGCTGGGTATTACAGGCTTGCAAATAAGCTGAAAAAAAACCCATCTTTGCTATTTTAATCTGTTTCAACAAACATAGTGATCAATTGCTGAGATTCATATTAAAAAATCTATCTATTATTACATAAGTTCCTGATCTTAAGGAATTCAGCTTTAGGAAGAGAAGACACAAGATGATCTGGATGAAAACTAGACCCAAATAGATATTCCAAAGAACTGTTAGGTGTTCTATAGATCTTACTACTTAATAATAAACCAGGAATACCAAAGTGGTATCCAAATAATTAATAACAGAAAAATAACTATCAAAAGTAAAATCCAAAGCAAAACAATTATTTTTAATATAACCAATAAAATCGAATGCTTGTCTAGAGTTACATTTACATATAAAAATCAAATCATCTGTACATTTTAAGTAATACAATACCTGTTCTTTAAAAAAACAATAAATACACTCCTTCTCAAACAAACCCAGCAGAATATGCCGCCATAGCTGTACCTTTCAAATGTCTATAAACTCTACCATCAATGTTAAAAATAAAAATAATCCAATCCATTCCACCAAATACAAAGTGACAAGTGTCTCATCCAAATGATAAATAATGGCCTCAATGTCTTACATTGTATACTAGTATATAAACTCAATGCATCAGCAATTAACCAAAACAAGGAGAGGCACAGGGAGAGGCACCACAAATGGAGAGCTGAAACTTCTAGTTCGGCTCCTCCATCCAAGCGGGCCTCTCCTGTGCCTTCTAGCTTCCCTCCTCCTCGGCTCCACTCCCCTCGGTTCTCTCCTGGGCCCGAGGAGGAGGAGGCTAGCCCTTCTACGAGGTCCCCAAGGCGGCTCTCTAGATCCGCTTCGGTGGCCTCGACCAGATCCACCTTCTCCATGAGTGAAGCAGACATGGACCGGATGATGAGGAAATTCATCCAGGCCCAAATGCAAATGGGAGTGCTCCTAGCCCCCCCCCCATCCGGGAGGGGCTTCGACCCCTTTTTTCGCCCCTTTGGCTCCTTCTCCGACCCACACCATGGGTTCGGAGCTGTCGGCGCCGGGCAGAGTTGGATCCGGGGGTGGGTCGGATCCGATAGGTCGGCGCACCTCGGATCCGTCCCATCCCTTGAGTGCTTGGTGCCGGACCCGACCTCTCGGAGCCGAGGACCGAGACTCGGATCCGAGGGAGCTGGTGTGTCTTCGGCTCTGTCTAGGTCGGAGCACACCGGTCTCTCAGATCTGACGGTCTCGGCTCCGGCTCCGATCCGTGCGTCGGATCCGAGTGGGGATCGGCTCTCGGGGTTTAGAGAAGCTGGCTCCCCCTCGGCCTTCGACGTAGTGGAAAGGGCGCTGTTGAGGACTTTTGGACCCCCGGTCCCTGCCACGGCTCCATCCCGCGCTCCCTTGCAGTTGGGCCAGGCCCCCACCAGCCGGTCCCAGGGACAACCCGCCTCGATGTCCCAAGTAGTTCCCTTGGAACATCCAGCTGCGGAAGAGTACTCCTCGGACAGCCCCCCCGAAGAAGTACCTCGGAAGCGTAAGTGCAAAAGGAGGCACATGGACTCCCCCGAGTCCGTTACCGAAGACACAGACTTGGATGAAGGGGAAGGCTCCCCAAGATCACCCCCTGAGGACGTCTCATTTGGAGACATTATGGAAATGTTGAGGATCAGGGGGGGGTGGTCTGGCCCCAAGGCCTCCTCAGACGAGTCTGTGTTCTTGGAGGCATTCGAGGCGGGCCCATCTACCTCTTGGGTGTCCCCTCCTGCCGATCCTCTGGTGGACCTTATATTCATCAGAGCGTGGAAGGATCCGGACACCGTTGAGCCTGTACCCAAGCGTCCTGACCGTATCCTTTCCCCTACGGCAGACCGCACTCACTGGAGCAAAGGCCCCCCAGTAGATGCCATGATGATGGCTGCAGCCACTAAGAGGGAATTGACCCAGGAGAGTCCCTCTATGCATCCCCCGGGCAAGGAGTCCCGCTCGATGGATCGCATTGGGAAGCGAGTTTTCAGTTCAGCAACCTTCTCTTTGAGAGCGCTGAACTACATGGCACATGTCATCAGGATGCAGCGGGATCTGATTAAAGAATACGCTGCATCTCCCCCAGAGTCCATGTCGGGTGAGGATAAGCAGGTATACTCCACCCGAATGGCCACTCTTAGAGCAGTTTCTAATACATCTAAGCGGCTGCTTTCTCACGCTACCGAGGGAGCCGCTAGAGCCAGCGGAGCAGGCCTAGTCATGAGGCGGCAGGCCTGGCTCCGCCACTGTGATTTCGCAGAGCCCTTCAAGGTGACTTTCGCGAATGCCCCCTTCGATGGTTCTGCCTTGTTTGGCAAAACTGTTCGCGAAACATTAGTCCAGAGCGAGAAGGACGGGAAGACGCTGTCTGCCGTCGGAGTCCGCTTCTCAGCTCCCCAGAGGTTTTTCTCAAAGAACCAAAAGGGACAGAAGAAGATGTGGTTCCGGAAGTCGCAGCAGTCCCAACCTGCTCCGGATAACCAGTCCTTCCGTGGCAGAGGAGGATGGGGAGGTCGCCGTCCTAGAGGCAGGGGGGCTCCTAGCAACTTTGGGTCCAGAGAACCCTTCTCTGATAGACCCACGCAGCAGCCCTGAAGGGTTGCCCGACTGTCCGTCTCTGGAGGCAGTCGGGGGGTGTTTTTCGAGGCACCTAACTTCTTGGGAGTCCATCACTACAGACCGTTGGGTGCTTCGCGTGATATCCAGAGGTTATACAATTCCCCTTTTCAAAGTTCCCAGATCTCGCAGCCTCCCAGATGTTCCACCTGACCAAAGGGAGGCAGCAGCTATCGAAATCGGACAGCTGCTAGAAAAAAGAGCTATCCAGTCGTCCCCAGATCAAACCGGGTCAGGGTTTTACTCCAGGTTCTTTTTAGTGCCAAAGAAAACGGGGGACTTAAGACCGATCTTAGATCTTTCCCTGCTGAACCTGTCAGTAACCAAGCAAAAGTTCTGGATGGTCACCCTTCAATCTATACTCCCCCTCTTGAGGGAGAACGACTGGATGTGCTCCATCGACCTCAAGGACGCGTACTACCACATTCGCATGGACAGACGGTCCAGGAGGTTTCTTCGCTTCTGGCTGGGAGCCAGTCATTATCAGTTCAGGGTCCTTCCCTTTGGTCTCACCTCAGCCCCCAGGGTGTTCACCAAGGTTCTAGCTGTTGTAGCGGCCCACCTGAGGCTCCAGGGATTACAGGTCTTTCCGAACCTGGACGACTGGCTCCTAACGGCATCATCAAGGCATCTCCTGTGCTCAGCCAGGGACTACTTCCTGCGTATAGCCCCAAGGCTGGGCATCACCGTCAACTGGGAGAAATCTTTACTGCACCCCACACAAGTTATAGATTTCATAGGAGGAAGACTAAACACCAGGTCAATGCGAGCCTTCCTCACCCCAGACAGAATTTCCAACCTGAAGTGTCATGTCGCAGCGGTCCTGCAACCATTTCCGACAGCAGCTTCGGTCCTGAGGGCCCTAGGTTCGATGGCGGCAGCTATCCCGCTTCTTATTCATGCGCGCCTATGCATGAGGGTTCTTCAATGGACCCTTCAAGTTCAGTGGTCCCCTCTCTGTTCCTCTCTCAACACTCCGATAGCGGTCAGCAAAGCATGCAAGGATTCCCTTCTTTGGTGGCTTCAATCTCCGGAGCCTCTGACAGGGAGACCTTTTTGTGCAGCATTTCCCCGAGCCACAGTGACCACGGACGCTTCTTGCCTCGGGTGGGGGGGGGCATTCTGCGGGGAAGATTGTCCAAGGCACGTGGAACTCCACAGAGACTTCGTTGCATATAAACGTCCTGGAAATGAGGGCAGTGCTTCTAGCGTTGCAAGCACTTCACCACGTTCTTCCTTCAGGGACTATTGCAATCCAGACAGACAACATGTCGGTAGTCTGGTACATCAACAAACAAGGAGGAACCAGGTCCTATCCCCTTTGTCGAGAGGCCATGAGAGTCTGGGAATGGGCAGTTTCCACCAAACGCTTTCTTGTAGCAACGCACATTCCGGGAAAATCCAACATCCTTGCGGACAAACTCAGTCGCACCATTCTTTCCCCTCACGAGTGGTCTCTCAATCCTCAGGTAGTGAAGAAGATTTTTGCCATTTGGGGGCAACCCTGTTGCGATCTTTTTGCCTCTCACTCAAACGCCAAATGCAACAATTTCTTCGCTCTGCTTCCCCCACCAGGGGAATTCCCGAGAGACGCGCTGGTGCATGCTTGGCCTCCCGGTCTCCTTTATGCCTACCCTCCACTACCTCTAATGCAGAGGCTTCTGCAGAAAGCCAACAGTTTGGGGAGCAGAATGATTCTCATTGCCCCGTTCTGGCCTCGTCAACCCTGGTTCCCCTTTGTATGGTCTCACAAAGTGAATCCACCCTGGATTCTGGATCCGATTCCGGATCTCATCTCCCATCCTCTGGGAATTTCGGTCCCCAATCTACACACCCTGATATTGACAGCTTGGCTGCTCCAGTTCCATCCTTGATTAGGACTCCCGGTATCTCGTCACCGGTCAAGGCCATTCTAGTGGCAGCTCATAAACCTTCCACTAGGCAGGTTTATCGGAGTAAATGGAAGAGATTCTCTATTTGGGCGGTCCAGAAAAGTTTGGATCCTTTTTCAGCACCTATGTCGGCAGTGCTGGATTTTTTAACAGACCTCTTTCATCAAGGGGCAAGTTCTTCCACGATTAAGGTACAATTGGCAGCCATCTCTCATTATCACATTGGCCATGAGACAGCTCCCCTCATGATGGCGAAATTGTGCAAAACCTTTCTTAAAGGGATTTTTTTGTTGAGGCCTCCAGTCAAAGACATTGTACCACCTTGGGACCTATCTTTAGTTCTGCAAGCCCTTACTGCTCCTCCCATCGAGCCTGCAGCGTCTACAGACCTGAAGTACCTTTCCTGGAAGACTGCCTTCTTAGTAGCTATCACTTCAGCCAGAAGAGTGTCTGAACTTCAGGCTTTATGCGTCAAGCCGCCTTACCTTTCCTTCTTTCCAGATAGGGTGGGCCTCAGGACCAATCCATCTTTTCATCCAAAGGTCGCTTCAGAATCTAATATCAACCAATCAATCAACTTACCTGTGTTTTTTCCCCAAGTACTCAAACAAAGGAGAATACAAACTGCATTCCTTGGATGTTCATAGACAATTACAATTCTATATTCACAGAACAGCTGGTCACAGGCAATCAGATCAGCTGTTCGTCTCCTTTGCTAAATTTGCTTTGGGTAAAGCAGTTTCTAAAGTCACACTATCGAGGTGGATTGCTAATTGTATTCTGCAGGCTTATGACACTTCAGGTAGACCTGCTCCTCAGAGGGTTACGGCTCATTTTACTAGGGCAGTCTCCACATCAGCCGCCTTTAAGTCCCGTGTGTCATTGGATGATATCTGCACGGCAGCCACTTGGGCCTCACCTCATACCTTTATTTCTCATTATAAGGTGGATGTTGTTTCCAGAGGAAGAGCATCCTTTGGTTCAGCGGTGCTCCGAAACATCCTTCCATGACGGCCACCCAAGATTCAGGTAGCTGGGGACTCTGTCCCACAGGTTGCAGACAAATGAAGTCTGCCTACTTCAGATTTAGAAGTTATGTACTCACCATAACGTTCCATCTGAGTAGGTGACTTCATTTGGATGCAACCGTCCCCCCCTCCATCCCCCTGACCTTTATACAGCGAGTATTTTTTTTTTTTTGCTTTGTTCAGTTACTGTTGTCAGTATTATATAGGCAAACTCAATCTGAGGTCAGTCAGGGATTGGCAAGGGGTTATGGGTAGAGGGAGGAGCTAGGAGCTCGGAGCCTAAGCTTTTGAAATGCCGGCTCGGATCCGAGGTTGGATCCGATACCCACAGGTTGCATCCAAATGAAGTCACCTACTCAGATGGAACGTTATGGTGAGTACATAACTTCTAATTAGGTGGCACACTTTCTGATATGTTGACATTGTTGAGTAATGTACTATTAAACGTAATACAAGATGCAACAAATGACACTGAAGAGGCATGTTAAGTTACATTCTGAGTTTTTAAAATAGTTCAGTAGTGTGCTACTTGTCACTCTTGTGTAACTAGTTAAGATGAATAGGTTCAGGTGTTTATTTACTTTATTACATAAAACACAGCAGGATTGATAGCAGCAACATAAAATATAAACAAACTGACTACTACAGAAACATACATGCTTACACCTCTCCAGCTCACAACAAAATGGCAGTCTTGCTTGCACATGCTCAGTATTTATACACACGTGTTAGCTCACTGGAAAGCTTCTTAAAGGTACATACACACACTGATCTACATCCTCCTCTTTACTGAGCTGTCTTGCAATGTTAATGACATTTGAATAGGCATGGAAGTTATACAGACAATAATGAATAAACATCATTCATGCCCAAGTTGCCCTGTATCTGGACATGACCTGGAAATGTGACCTGATGTTGTAATGTAGCAGTTAGGACTGGGTTTAGCAATAGCAACAGTCATTGGTAAATGATCTGCTTTAGGGCTCTCAGGGATATTCTCAGGAACAGAGATATTTGCTGGAATGCCCTGTGGAACTGGAATATTGGATATGGTACTCTGAGAACTAGAGTCTTTATCACAGGCAAGATGCTGCAATATTGGCTCGGACACTAGTACTAAATGTTTCCAATTCCATCTAAATTCTATTCCTTGTAATTCCTCAATGTACAATCTCAGCTCTGAACATAAACTTTTCATAACTTCAATCTGATCAAAACCTTTTGCTGTCTGCATCCTCATTATCTCACCTTCTTGTAATGGACTGCGCATTTTGCTTTATCATAATAGGACTTCTGGGACAAACGCCTTTTTATGAGTTGAGCTTTCAATGCTTTCTTGTTCCTAGCACATGGAACCAAAAAATTGCTACTCATTGGTAGTGTGGTTCTGGTTTGTCTCAATACAAGTCTCTGGGCAGGTGAATCAAGAAGATTATCGCAAGGAATGCTTTTGAGATTTAGAAGATTCAGAAAAACATCAGTATGGTTTCATTTTGACTTCTGTAACAGCTGTTTGGACTTTGAACTGCACGTTCTAGCAAACCCTTTGATTGTGGGTACTCAGGACTAGTCATAACATGAATAAAATCCCACTCTTCAACAAATCTCATGAACTGCTGGCTTATAAACTGTGCACCATTGTCAGAAATAACTTTGTGAGGATTACCATGGACAGAAAAATGTCCCTTCAACTTAGTAATGACAGTACTGGACATGAGGATAGGAAGTAGGTCACTCTCAAGCCAATTTGAATAAAAGTCTACTAAGACCAAGTAATGCTGACCATTCCATTTCAAAATGTCTTTATCTCCTGTCAATCAAGGTAGTTCAGGAATCTGGTTTAGCTGAAGTGGTTCTTTCTGTTGATGCAGTTTAGTACAATTGCAAACAGAACAAGATGGAAGTACTCTCGCAATATCACCAGACATAGAAGGCCAAAATACTAGACCTCTCACCATTCTTTTGGTAGAATCAGTTATTGGGTGGCCACGACGCAAGATGTTAATATACTCTTGTTGCAAGGACTTTCAAACAATTACCTTTGGATTTTTCATGATAATACCACTGTTAGACTAAATTTCATCTCTGTAAGGAAAATATGGTTGCACTTCTACAGGTACACAAGACTGAAAGTGGTTGAGCTTATGGAGAATTGGATCTGAAGCTGTTTGAGTTCTAAGCTCATCATGAAGTGTGTACAAGAAAAAATTCTCACTTCCATGACTTCAAAATCAGATTGCTCATTTTCGTGTTGTTCAGTGGTTTACCTGGGCAATCTGGATAAAGTATCAGCAAGATAAAGAAGTTTGCCTTTTGTGTAAACAAGATTGAAATTATACTTCTGTAGTTTCAACACATGCATTGCAATCTCGCAGGAGCTGTGTGCATAGGCTTTCTCAAAATATTAACTAGAGGTTAGTGGGCAGTCTCTATTTGAATAGGTCAGTCATAAATATAATCATGGAACTTAGGACATGCAAACACAATTCCCAAAATGTCATTCTTTATATGAGCATACTGCATCTCAGTTTGGGTTAGAGTTCTTGAAGTATAGGCTACTGGTCAACCCTCCTGAAGAATGACTGCACCTAGACCAAACTAAGAAGCATCACAAGAAAGAGTAACTAGTTTGTAAACATCATAGTATCTTAAAGTAGGTAGACTAGCAATTCTCCATTTCAGGACATCAAATGTTCTTTGGTGTCATTCTAAACAGGACCAGGTTAAATCTTTGTGTGTCAGCTCTCTGAGTGGTGCTGAAAGCTGGCTCAAATCTAGAATGAACTTGCATAGATAGTTAACCATGCCAAGATAACATCGTAGAGCTTGAACAATGTTTGGAGCTGGCACCTCAGGAATTGCTGTTTGCTTGGGAGGATCTGGTCATAAGCCTGAACTGGGAAAAGAATGACCGACATAAATAACTTCTTGTAGCCTGAATTTACACATCTAAAGATTCAATGTAAGATTCACTTCATGAGCTCATTCTAGATCTTTCCTGAGGTTTCTATCATGTTCCACTTCAGCATTACCTCCTACAAGAATATCATCTACTATAATAGCACATGGATAGCCTGAAAAAAATTTGTTCCATTGCACACAGAATGACTCCACAGGCAGAATTTATCCTAAATGGAATTCTCAAAAATCTGTACCTGCCAAAAGTGAGTAGTGAAAGTGGGTAGCAATGAAAATTTTCAGTCAAGCAAAATTTGACAAAATTAACTTTTTGCATCTAAGACAGAAAAAAAAACAGTGGCATTTGACATAAGAGCAGCAAGTTATTTGACTGTATGCATGGGATGATGAGGTCAGGTTAGTGCTTTATTCAAGTCTCATGGATCAATACACATTCTAATATCATCTGAGATTTTCTTATGAGCTACCATCATGGAGGATACCCATTCATTTGGTTCTTCTACAGGACAAATCACCCCTTGCTGCACCATTCACTCTAGCTCAACTTTGATTCTATCCTCCATAGCTACTGGAACTTTCCGTGCTGGTCTGGTGACTGGGCTGACTTCAGGGTCTAACTTCATGGAGTACAGAATTGGGAGTTTGTCTTCAAAAAGATCAGCATAGGTAGAAAAAAATGTCTGGGCAAAACTAGAACAGTTGTTTTTCAAAATTATATAGTGGACTTCCTTATTAAATGAAAGCAGTCCCATTTTCAAACTGTCTCTGAGGCCTAATAATGACAGTATGTGCCTTTTGACTATGTAAAATTACAAGTTATAACTGTTCCTAGCAGAGTAACATGAAAGTATTGCTGAGATTTCGGTTTGAATTTCTTCACCACCATAAGCAGCAAGCTTCACACACATTGCCAAATCAAGGTTCTCGACAACTTTTACTCCAACAAATGTTTCTGCTGACATAACATTCCACTTTAAACCAGTATCAACTTTGAGCTCTATGGGTCTCCCATTAATCCGAACAGTGCAAAATACTTCATTCTTTCCGTAGAAATCTGCTGCACTGACCATTTCACCAAGCACAAACACATCATCAGCATAAAAAGCAGGGACGTAGCTTTCTAATTGATGAACTTGTCTCTTGAAATATTTTCTTTTAATAAAAGAATGGGCCCCTTTTGATTTATAAAACCTTTGAAAATGATTCTGCTTTTTATACTTGTGGCATTGCTGACCAAAAGCTAAGCACTTTTCTCTTTTAGACTCATGATTTCCATCACAATTATGACAGTTGACTATGAGGCTAGGTGGGGGCAAATGCTTTGAGTTTGCTGATTCACCCTTGTGCTTCACTGAGCATGTTGGCTCTACAAAGCACCCCTTGGAATTTGCTAGAAAGGTTCTGAGTTTCACTGAAGTAATTACTCCCTTAGACAGGTATCTTTTAACCACGTGCTGAAACTATCAACATTAACTTTATTGCGACTCCTTCCAAAGCTATTCAAATTTGTAAGCATGTGTGTGTGCTTTTCTGTGAGCTCATGTTTTTGATAAATCTCTATGGTCTTATTCAAAGTTAAATCACTATCTCAACTTGATGCATAATTTTTCTCATTGCATCATCTTTAATAACATACACAAGCCTTTTATCAACTCATCCTTTAAATCACCAAATATGTACGTTTTAGCCTTATTTCTCAAGTCAGTTATATAAGCTGCAAACATTTCACCAGGCTTTTGATCTCTTGTATAAAATAAGTGCTTTCCATTGTAATATTCATTTGGGGGTTACACATTTCTCTAAATTTGCATTTAAAGTACTCTGGGTCTTCTCTTGTTTCAGCTTGCACAACTGTATGGCAGTTTCCCCCTTCTCTGCATAGATCTTAAGTGCATACACAAATGGACGTTCTCTTTCCATGGCTTTTGACCCAGCTAAATTAAGCAGAATAAATGCCTTTGTATGTGCATCTTTATCAGAAAATGTAGCTTGTATGAAAATATAATACCCTTGCTCAAACAGTCTACAATTTTCTGCAAGATTATCATCAAATACAAGTGGAGCAGGTCTGCAAAATCCTTCTGCCATGCCAACAAAGTGTGTTTAAATACAATCAAAATGTGTCTTGTAGTTATGTACAGACATGCACATATACCAGGTATTTGTAACAACATTCAAATGCACAGTAAAGTCTTCTAAAGACTGTACTTTGTGAAATATTATGTGTGATGGCTGTATTTTGTGAAATAACTACACTGCAATTCTGCACAAACTTGCAAACTCTTTTTACACTTCAGATATTGTGAATAGCATTAGTTAATACAAAGTAGCACATAATGAAAAAATATGGTTGTTTTCCTTGTTTTATACATTTTATGTGATTTGGATATCATTTCAAACGCATCCGTAACTATTTTTTTATCAATATGTCACAGTTTCAGACATTTTGTTTAACTAGAAATTTGTTTTGAGCATTCCAAGTGCTTAATTTTATATCCATTGAGTAAAAAAAATCAAGTGAGTTTTAGTACCTTGAATTCATTTCTGACCTGTTTTTTTTATGATGAGTGTTAGGAATAAGCCACTCTTGTATATTCCTCCAGCTTTAAAAGAGTGCCTCATGTTCTTGACTCTGGATCCCAGTACACCATGTCACTCGTGTTGTGTAGCTAGTTAAGGCAAAGAGGCTCAGGTGTCATTTATATACGTTATTACATACAAACACACCAGGATTGATACCAGCAACATAAAATATAAATTAACAAACTAAATAACTATTACACATACACATGCATGCTTACACCTCTGCATCTCACTACAAAATGGCAGTCTTGCTTGCACTTGCTCAGTATTTATACACACGATAGCTCACTGGAAAGCTTCTTAAAGGTACATATATACTCTAATCTACACTACTGATAGAACACTTGACATGCAGGGATGGCTGAGACCAATTATGGCAAGTGCCAATAGTAAAACAGAAGCTGTGTCTGTTTTTGTAGATAGACATCTCCAGAAAGTAATTCCAAAGAATATAACTTACACCAAAGATAGGTTTGATTTTTTGTCAAAAACTGAAAATGCATCAGTAAGTGAAACTGATGTATTAGTAACATTAGATGTCAAATCTTTGTACACCATGATTCCAAATGAAGAAGGGATGGATACTGTGAGAAAAGAATTATTAAGAACAAAAATGTATTCTCCAAACACTATTGGGTTATTAATGGAAATGATACAGATTGTGCTTATTTATAACTTTTTTTCTTTTCAAAATGATATTGATGTTCAAAAGAATGGTGTAGCAATTGGTGCAGCTGTAGCACCCAGCTACGCAAATGTGTTCATGCATGGGTGGGAGTTGATCAATATACTTGAAAGTAAGTTTAAAAAAAATATTGTGAAAATGTTTCATTTTATAGACACCATTCTTTTGTTATGGAGTTGAACACTAGAGAAGTTGCAGGAGTTTGTAAGTTATATTAATAATGTTTGTTCCTATTTAAAAGTTACACACCAGTATAGTTTTGAAGAAATTACGTTTTTAGATATTATTGTATATAAAGAAGAAAATAGATTATGGACTAAGGTATTTAGGAAAGAAGTACGAAACAATATGTACTTACATTATTCAAGTACGCACCCAAAACGAACAAAGTTGAACATAGTAAAAGAACAACTGAAAATAATTTGTAATTTAACTAAAAAAGATTGTGATTTTTATAAAAGAACATTTATGTATGAAAATGAAAAAAGGTGGTAACCAAAGGAACAGTTTGAAAAATTATACAAAGTACAGTTAGATGAAAGAAAATGTGAATAAAAAATTACTACAAAAAGGGAGCTCATAAGTATAGAACAGCTATGGCAGTCCATAATAGCTCAGATTCTAATGTTATTTAAATATTATAAGGAGCAGTTGGAGTTTATTTAGAATGAATGAGGAATTACTAGAAAAGATAGGAGCAAAACCTAATTTTATTCAGAAAAGAGCAAAAAGCTATAAGAATTATTTTCAGTCTAAACTGAATCCTTCAAGAGTGGAAGAAAGGAGATGTGGGATGGTCAAGTGTTTTAATTGTAATATGTGCGACTTCTTATATATAGAAAGTAATGAATTGGAAGTGGCAAAAATAAGGTAAAAATACCCGTAACTTATAATTGCAAAGTTAAAAATGTAGTTTATTTAATGTTTGGAATGCAAATCATTTTATGTTGGGAGAACAACACGTGAATTATACAGAAGAATTTATGAGCATAAATATGCCATTCAGATAGATGAAAAAAACGCTGTGAGTAAACACTACAAATATAAAAAGTGTAAAGTAAATTTTAGGTTCCTGGTTTTAGAGAAATTAAAGAATACTGCCAACTTAGTAAATACAGAAGATGAACTCGGTTGATTGGAATATTGTTGGCAAGTGAGACTTAATGCATGTTTCCCACCAGGGCTAAATAATAGAGAAGAATTCATGATGTATTTAAAAAGAAAAGGATTAAAACATTATAATTTATTAGGGCTGAAGCAACATAATATTTTAATAATTGTAGGTTTACAAGTTTTTGAAGTAATCAAATATATTATGATAGTACTGATTTTTAATGCATTATATATTTTAAGTAAGAAAATTGTGATTTTTGGAACTGTGGATCATGTGATTTTAAGTATAAATCAAATTGAATGTTTTTTATTTGTTGTCTGAAGTCGTCTCTGGTTTTCTGGGAGATGAAAGCTCTTACCTTGGTTCTAATAAAGTGTTAGTTTTTTTTCCCGAAGCTACTGCATTCTTTTTTGAGGTTTTGTGGAGTTGTCTGGAGATAAAGCTACTTTTTTGTGGTTTTGTGACAATGTAAAATGAGACTTAGTGACAGCAATGTCTGTTAAAAATATTAAAACCTTCATAAGTTGAAACAATGCCATTATGACAGTACACAATCTCCTCATCAAGAAATGTTATGTCTATTAGCAATAAAATGAATAGCCTTTTTCTGTTCCAATAGCATATTTTCAACCCCCTGCCCCATCCCTGGTTCCCCCACTGAGGTGAGGTTGTGGGTTAGAGTAAAAAATGTTCTTCCCTTTGCTGGTTCTCTATCCTTTCTGATCTTCACACATGGAAGAATTGTTAGTCAGGGTTATTCACATACGATTCAGAATTTGTCACATGTGCATGTTAATATTATTAGGAGGTGGCAAATGGGTTGAACTATCCCCTGCTTTACATCAACAAAAACACACTGACATGCTACACTGCATGTTCTTCGGCTAATCCTCAGATCATTTTGCAGGGGGACAAACCCCCTGCTAATATATCTGTATCTATACACAACTCCTAAATCACACAATTCCATATTAAAGGGCATATCTCCCTAACCCAGGGACTGTTGCTCTAGTACCAACATGGGTTAACAACACACTGCTCAACCGTTCAAATTTCATCTTAGCCATACACGCATGCATATATTTATTTGTGTGTGTGTGTAAATACAACAAATACATACAGAGTTATAAAAATGTGTGTGTGTTTAAATGTATAGGGTCTTTTGTTTTCTTTTGATTTCTTTTCTATGTTTCAAAGAATGAAAATGAAGGCCAGGTTGACCAGCCTCTCCATTCACCTGCTTAGCTTCAACAAGGCATTGTTGGAGTTGCACTATAATGAAAGTGTTTCCTGTCTTTTAACTGCATTTATACTCCAGCTAATTTTTGTAACATAATGTATTCTGTCTGTGTTGTTTTAAATATTAAATGTTACCAAACACTATATATTAGGACTTGTAGATACTGTTATAGGTCTTATGTTTATAGATAGTGTTACAGATTTTCATTTTAGGATTTGCATCCTGATGTTATTTAACATGGAACAAGGCACAAGCATTGATTAAATAATCAACAGAATGTAGAGTGGAAAGTTTCCATTATAATAGTAGAAAATCTTTTTTCCATTATAAAAAAAAACTATTTTTTCCAGGAATGTTTAAAAGAAATATTAAAATGTGCTCCTCTCCTTAGAAAACTAAATTTTACATTAGTTTGCTTAAACTTAGTTTATTGTACTAATGTTGAACATTTTTAAGTTGCCGTTAGATTTGATGGAGGAGGTTGCCTGTTGCTGTACTTCCACTGGAATATGGAGTATTAATTTATTCAAGAGAAGACAAGAGTAGAAAAAAATAAAATTGAGGACAGACAGGAGCAGACTGGTTATAGTTTAAATGTCCACAGGTAAAGCAGAATATTTACTTTTCTAATTGTTATGACCTGAATGCAGAAGCCAGTCTTCCTGTTGAACATTTGTTTACAAAGCTATGATGGTCCTTTTACCATCTTCTCATCAGAATTAAAATCACATTATAACACTGAAGGAAAGTAAACTTTCCCTGTTCCCTCTCTCTTTCCGTACAACCTCATCTCTTCCTTTCCTATTTCCCCTATACTGCTGGTCCTGACTGTACTTTCATTGCAATTCTTTCAGCATCCCAGCCCTGATATCTACTCGGCATATAATGCATAACCGTCACAAACTGAAAGAAATCAGAGGACTGATGTCACAACATTTTAGCAAATGCACTGGCTTGGCAAGCCAACCACTTCAACAATGACTTCATGTTTATCCAAGACAGGATAGAACAATTAACCAATATATAAAATATTATGATACGAGTTAAGCCAACAGGTACATTGGTATGACAGGAGGAGAATAGGTTACTTTTTTGGGTAAACAGAATACTGGCTTTCAAAGGTCACCACTTCATGTATGGGTCCTTGTGTACATAAATATATCCAATAATATAAATCTATGAATAAACAATGAGCCAGATTCAATAAAGCCTACACTAAGTGACCACGGTATATATTCAAGAATATTCTTATGACATTTTTTGTGCCTTCTTGTCACTCAGACAGATTACTGTTGCGTTCATGTAGTCTGCACTTTATGGGGACTTTTATAAATCCCTGCCAGAATTTAAAGCTGAAAAAATATCAGTAGGAAAAATAAAATTAAGAGGAAGAAGGTGCGAGTTATGTCTGTGTTGTCTGTTCATTTAGAACTGTGTATACTTGGTGTAGGCTTTACTGAATCCTGCGGAATGTGTATGCAGATGGTGTACGAACTGTCTGCTGTAAGAGAAAGAGCGGTACAAAGTAATTACTGCTTATCCTTTGAAGCATTTTCACCTATTATATAAAGCTAATAGGTTGACACATCAGTGTATGAAAATGTCGTCATTCTGTAGAAGAAGAGCAGAGTCAGACTGGTATGGTCCATTTCAGCCAAATTTCCAACCAAAAAAATAGTTCAAAAAATTATTCTATGGTACTGATCCCAAACAGTAGTGTAAGAGCGAACATAAAATACAAAGATTCATGAGCTGTCCAAGTATAGATATTCCTGTATCAAACCACATTTTGATCTATTTTGAAACCTTATCTTTAAAAAAAAAAAAATCTTACTGAAAAGATGGTGGTAAAAATAAGTAAAAATAAAATAGATGTATACATCTATCCTGAGATATAGATAACTACAAGCAACGAAACACAACTGCACACATCGGACACCACCTGGAAGTACTGAATGGAGATCGCAGACAGAAACAAAAACCAGGTACTACATTAAAACAATTTATATTAAAAATGTAACTTTTCAATGCTTGTTAATGGAGATTGCAGTACAAGGAGGTTTGGGAAACTGACCCTTTTCCCCACTGGAGTGCGATCTCAGAGTTGATATATGGAGGTGAAGGAGAGCTTGACCCCCTGCAAAAACATTGAAAAATGTACATTTCTTTGTTAAATTAAGAATTTCAGCATACTTGCTGATTTTTGTCTGTGTTCATAATCTACATTCAAAAGGTCCAGCTGGTGTCTGACTTGCGCAGGTGTATTTCATTGTTTGTAGTTTTGGCAATGTACATTTTTGCTGTTTTAACATTATGATCGTCTCTTCTTGATCATATAAATTTTGGTTATTTGGTAATTCAATCTACTAAAGTAGATTATATATATATATATATATATATATATATATACACACACACACACACACACATTTTATATGTCTCTCTCTCTACATATTTATTTATATATATATACCTATACATACATATACAAAAACACACACGTACATCTCCAAACACACGCATATATATTTATATATATATATATATATATATATATATATATATATATATGTAAACTTTACAAATGTTATTACTTCATTTCATCTTCTGGACCACAGCCTTATATTTTAATGTAATTTATTCAGTCTGGGCTACTCTTGGTAAACCATTTCCCTTGACACCTTGTCTGATTTCCCTTACGTTTCAGTCAGATAATCTTTGCCTTTGTGTTTGCACTCTGAAACAGACTTTCATTTACATGAACATCTACAAGGTATTGAATATTGTTTTCCATCAATTTCATCATGTGATATTAGATAGACTGTGTTAAAATATGGAGGTTAGAAAAGTTTGACCATTTTCTGAATGTATTTAGGTTTACAGTGACTTTCAGTATTTACAGCATTGAAGGTTTCATTTTTGCCGTTTACTCATGGTACAAAGTATGCCATAATGCAGGGTTTTTTTTTTATTTTGTTTTCAAAATCAGGTATACTTTTATTCCAATAGTGGAAGACAGCATTTACATTCTAAAGAAACTATCTGTTGTGTCTGATACATTACGTACAGAAGGAATAATTTCATATATATATATATATATATATATATATATATATATATATATATATATATATATATATATATACACATACATATATAATGTCTTGCTTGTGCCTCTGGCAGCAATACAACTGCAGCACTGACTAAAAGTCTTTAATAATGCAGTGGATATGAGCAAATTATCTAATCGCAGAGGACAATACCAGTGTTCTTTTTTTGGCTTTCAGGCACATTATCAGATTTTCTTTCAAAATGGTTTTATATTATTGTTTTTCACGTTCCCTTAACAAAACATGGTTATTTGATCTTTAAGGCCAATGCATTCTTTTACCCCCACACTCAAATCAAGAAAAGGAAAGAAAACAAACATGTGCACTTGTGAAGTCTTATTTTTGCACATCAATGAGCATTAAGAGATTCAAAAATATGTCTTTTTTCATTAGAAATAATCATAACTAGCAGTCAGGACTGCAGAATAATTTGTAAGGTTATGTAGAAAGCATGCAGTGATACCATTTCTACAGTACAAGGTCACCTGCTGTTTTAATTTTGAGCCTTGCCACAGCTCAGAATTCTTAGAATAAGCTGATATTGGACAGATGTTTGGATTAAACTGAAAGTACAGTTGATCTTTTTAATAAACATATTTTGTATTCTGCCTTACCAGTGAATGTTCCTGATGGAATCAGTAGCCTACGGCAGGCTCATTTTCATGCTGAGTTTTAACATCTTAGGGTAAGTCTTTAGAGACAAGTGCTGAGATTTTCACTCCATTTAGAATGTATTAATACTAAGCAGGGATGAGTGCTGCTGATGGTCCTTCATTTCTTCAGCAGTGACGAAACCAAAAAATGAGTTAAGGCATTTGTGTATAAACTGCTGTATTGCTTAATTAAAATAAATAAATAAATAAGTAAATAAATAAGTTCAAAGAACTCATATAGATGAAAAGGGTTATTTTAGCTCATTCATTCTGATGTTGTAGCTAATTCATTCTGATATGTTGTTTATGTTCTGGATGGCTGACAGAAATACCACAACAATCATATTTAGAGAAACAACACACACAGATTATATATATATATATATATATATATATATATATATATATATATATATATATAGATAGATAGATAACTAAATGTATATGCATATTCTGCATGGTTAATTTATCCCTTGTCTATTACCAGTTAATGCCTGGTAATATAGAAAGAATGTGGACCAACCAATAATTTTACCTGATGATAAATAATCTTTTACTAATGTATCAGGCATGGGATGTTAATTTTTCTCTTAGTCATATACAATGAAATACACTATCTGCTGAAAAAAATGGAATGCTGACTTTCCCAAATGAACTGTCTAATGCAATGACATTTCAAACTACTACTATTTGACAGTAATGCACACTTTTTAATACTGGGGTGTACAGCAATATGAATTTAATTGTATTATTTGTATTTAGGCTTTCAGGATATCTGTCTGATACATGTTATTGAGGCATAAGCATAACTCACAAACAAGAACACAAACAGGATTTGTTTATAACATAACAGACACAATAATATAGTTAACAGGTAATGGCATTGCAGCGAAACAATAATAGTTTACAGTAAAAAGAGTGAATTTATTGCATATTCTCTGACCACAATAGCTGAGTTCAAGAAAGGTAAATACAGACATCACAGGGAGGGAGTTAAGGGGATGACAGTATAGATTAGGGTTTTTGGCAGCAATTAGGATGGAAATTTAGGTTTGGGGAGCAGGGAGATGAATTTAAGGCATACAGAACAGGAGGGATATGTAAGGTTAGGTTGCTATCAGGAATTTTAGGTTGATGGAGTGTAAATGGAGATTTATTTTTAGGAGCAGTAGGGGAGTTCATTGACTGGGAGTAGGAGAAGAGTTTTACAGTTTGGGAGATTTCATCCATATTGCCATCAAGGCTCCATCTGGTTCTAATGGTGTGAAATACAGCAACAGGAATGGCACACTTTACCAGAACTGCCCGGGGGTCTGTAATTCACAGGGTACTATTTACAATGTATCCGCATACAATCCAGGCAGCCTCTGTGATTCATACAATCCAAATTATAACAATTTCGTGCATGAGTTATCTGTGTGACAGCTGCATTCACATGAAAATAATAAAAATAATCATATATATGTGTGTGTGTGTGTATTGACATAGGTATCATGCAAGCAAGGAGTAGGCCACATATATGTTGTTCTCTATTTGCTGCTGGTGATGTCATATGTGCGTAGGAGACTTGGTTTATATCACCCTTCCACTATTCCTAGAACATTTAGGTAATGGTGTATAATGTAATTAATGCAGAAACACAAAATATAGTGAATTTTGTGTATGCGTGTGTGTTAGACCTGTTGAGGGATGCACCTTTGCCTAGACCTGCCAACATGGACATTAGATATAGTCCAGACATCTACAGCTTTATCGTATGTTTTTTGCATGTTGAAGAGCCGGTCAATGCGCAAACTAATGGAGCAGCATATCTCTTAGCAATCCAGTTTTTCACAGAATGTCAAGATTTTTGACTCATATTTTTGACCTATTTCTCAAAAATTTCTGGTTTACTGGCAAATCATTGAAGACTGAAGTTAGTTGATTGTGCTATACTCTACAGTACTAGGCACTGATAACCTGATGTTTACCCTGCTAGCATAGTATGGGTTAGTGATAAACCAACTCCTGTATTCAGGCCATAGCTAAAGCCCCTCATGCTCAATGAGCCACTGCAATAATGGTGGTCCCCCAAGTATTGGAACTGTCAGTAATGGTGGTCCACCAAGTATTGGAACTGTCAATAATGGTGGTTCCCCCATGTGGTGGAACTGTCGGTGATGGTACACCCCCCATGTGGTGGAACTGTCAGCGATGGTGGTCCCCCATGTGGTGGAACTGTAAGTTATGGTGGTCCCTCCATGTGGTGGAACTATCAATGATGGTGCCCCCCCATGTGTTGGAACCATCTGTTGTAGTATCCTATGCCTTTTCCATTGAGTAGAATATATTATCAGTAATCCCTAATCTGACCTGTTCTAGAGACTTATATGTCAAAAGCATTCATATCCTGCCCCACTCCCTGACAGATGTGGATGTGATAATGCTTGTCTGTGGCACCTCTGTTCAGAGAGCACATACAATCGGTGTGGAGGGCCTGCAAGAGCAATTTATTCTCCTGGGATAGGAACTTTTCCAAGTGTCGTTTCCCTAAGATGGCTGTGCTAGTACATGTGCACTTGTGAACATAACTGGTCAGACAGATTTGTGTATACTGTAATCCGTAACTAGCTATACCTTATGCCACTGCAGTTTCCTTAATGCTACTGGTAATTTGTAATGGCTAACAGTTTTATAACTATCATTTTTTATTGTAAACATAGCCCCAGCCTCCTTTCCTACCTTTATGCACATTGTTATCAACAGAAATTACTGACTGCCAAATGGCTCAGAGATAGGATGCAGATAATAAAAATAGGGGGAGTTACTTCCATAATGAGACCAATCACCAGTGGAGTACCCCAGGGTTCTGTGCCTGGACCTCCCAGTTTATCTTCTACATTTCTGAAGTAAAAACCAATGCCAAAGGGCTCTGGATGACTAAGTTTGCAGATGATTGCAAGCTAGAAGCAGTCATTGAATCCCCAAATTACTTAAGTATCCTACTGGAAGCACTGTCCTAAATAAATAACTGATGCCAAAATCATGGACTGAAACTAAATGCAAAAAACTGAATTATTGTATTCCTCAGGAAGTCACCTACCAGAAGGAAGTACAATATTAACAATATGACTAAGAGTTGATGCAGTTGTTTAGGATTTGTGAAATTATGTGTACAGTGGCATAACTTTTCATCTTTGTGTCCATTGTTGTAAAAAAAAGTCCTATATTGCACAGTTTATAAACAAAGGGATTGTGTATATATCTAGGAATGTCATTGCTGACATTTACTCAGCCCTCATTAGTCCAGTTATTGAATATAATGTCCCTTTGTCATTTATCTGTCCAGACACATGCAGCAACTGGAACACCCACAGATATACCTTACTGAAAGGATACAAGGCCTAAACAAAATGTCCTAAATGGACCGAATCAAAGCCCTGTCACTATATTCAGTATCCTACAGACTAAGAGTTCACTTGTTTCTGGCATACAAGGAATCATCCACCTATTACTGATAGATTTACTGTACTTCAGCAAGTCAAATGGTATCAGAAAATACTCTGCCTAGGTATCTAAACCTCTTCTGTCACATTGAAGGAACAGTATGGGGGGTGGGTATATCTCGCAGAGAATACCACTGCTATGGAACAGACTACTCATCCATATAAATCAAAGTGCATTCCTGTCCAAATTTAAGCACAACAATGGATGGGAACATTTACCCCAGGACTGTGCCTGTACTACTAATGGAGAGTGCCCACTTCTAAATACTTTATCACATGAGTCCCCTCAAATCTGTAGTATGAAACCAATTATTCTCTTTAGCAGTCATAAATAACCAGCCATAGGATGAACAAGGACAATCTATAACCAAATCAAATAGGTTGAGCACAAAAAGGGAAAATGGATCACATTAAAATGGCCAACAAGAGCAGCTAGACTAGTACTAACCTATGAACCTACGGATGTCCCCTTATTTTGATGCAGTAACTATGCCTCAGCATAAGGCCCCTTTACACAGTACTCGTTGCAGATTTGCTCTGTAGATTCCAACAATAATTCAACAACAAATGTCAGAGTTTCAGAGAAGTAATCTACAACCTATACAAACATCACTAAGATAAGCCACAAAATTGTAGATCAATGCATAAAAATGTGTCATTTTCCGTGTTTCAACCACTGGAGCAATTATGGAAGCAAGAAAAACAAAACTTCTTTTCAACCCCCTGATTGCAGCTGGTTTTGGTGTATTTCTCTGGAAAACAAAAAAATAAAATATTTTGTTACAGTAGCAGACTCTTACAACAGAGAGTCAAGCTACTTTGGTAAAATTATTTTGAGTATAGAAATACATGCAGAAGATATATTAATCACTGTGGAGATAAAGTATTTATACACAGAGATACTTCATATTTTAAGGTTAGAATGGATGAATAATGAACTAATAAATCTTAATTCTGTTATCATTGAAGAAATTCTGGTTATCACTGAGTTATTAGATACAGCCTTTCATAACATTTTTTTTTCTTGTTTGTTTAGACAAATGTGTATATCAGATAAATGGTATAATTCAAGAGTAACTGTATAGTACCTAGTTATGCAAATATGCTTTTAACACATTGGTAAAAAATTGTACATCATTGCAATGAGTTTATTAAGCTAGATACTGTTATATTTTATTGATTATGTTTTCATAATCTAGAAAGGAAATGTTAATATACTTTTGATCTGCTCATAGAATTTCTGAATCCTACTATTCATTTTTTTTGTTTTAGATTTAAAGATCATTTAGGTGAAACAAATTTTTATTTTATATATATCTACAAAAAGGATGATTCAAATATATAAAGCAACTGCAGCTAATTATAAAAATATAACTTGTAATGTGTTAGACTTTAATAGCATGCATGCTGTTAGTTAAAGCTGCATTTTACTGGCCAAGCAACTAGAATACTTAATCTAACTTGTACTACAATGCTAGCTGACAACGATTCATGAGGAAAATATTTTTATCCAGGGAATACCCTGATAAAGTATTAGATAAATGTATTAGAACAGCCTTAGCAAAAAAAAAAAAAAAAAAAAAAAAAAAAAAAAAAAGAGAGAGAAATTAAAATGGGATAGGCTGGAATGGCACAGAATGTCCGTCTCCCTCTCTGGGAAATATTCACTAGATTGCATTACTATGTTATTCATAATAATCTGAGAATCTCACAATCTCTAGGAGGATTTGCCAGTAAATTAGGGGAGAAGCACTATTTTGTAACCAAAAAATGTAATAAGTTAAAGTGTTATTTTGAAAAAGAAGTCGCAATGGTATGTAGAAATACAAGACAGGTACTTAAAGATGTGGTCAATACAGTCAACGCAGGTTTATCTCACATAATCCCATTTTATTTTAATGCAAAAATCATCAACTCTGTTACTTTACTTGTGGATCTGAATATGTGATTTACATTGCAGGATGTAACGTGAAGAACCATTCACATCCATATGAGCATTATTATATTAAGAATAATGACAACTTTAAATGAATTATGTAGACACAAGGAAATATGTACGTATTGGAAAAAATGTGTTTTCTAAAACTGATCATTTGATTAAATATTGTACTGGTGGAGACAGAGGAAACTAAATGAAAAATAATATTACTGGTAAGCCTTATTGGGAGTTACAGACTTGGCCTTGTTTAAATGATACAGCTATCTTTTTAAATAAATGGGATTTTAAACATTACATTTATAACTTCATCAGTGGAACCTAATACCCCAGAATAACTTAAAAAGCACAGATAGTCATAGCTTCAAACTCCTTCTAAAGGAATACCTTACACAACATTAGCTGTGCTCCTGTAATACTCCTGGCTAGTTTCTCTTGCCATCAATCGACTGTTCTTTTCTGCAATATTGTCCTTGTTTTACTTTTAGCAAATGAAAATAACACGATGGTTTATTTTAGCTATGTTATGTACCCGAGTTCATATTGCTCTCTGTAGTGAGGGCTTAGGAAATGTAATATTTTCTGTTTTAATTTCTCTTTTTGTAAATTGTGATTGTAGGCAACTGTTAAAATTTTTGTATATTCTTTGTAAATCTTTGTAATCATTTTTGTAATCTTTTTTGTACTATTGTTATGGAGCTTTTCTCCCAGGATCTCCTGTGAAAATGGGCTACTTGCCCAGATGGATACCAACCTATTAACAAATGTAAATAAATAAATAAACCAGTGACTTGAAATGTGGTGACTGAGTGCTTGATTATTTACGGTGTAGTATGATTTGCTGTAGTTGGAACAGTCTGATACAGTCATTGTCTATTGTGGCATCCTGATAAAAACCCAATGTTTTTCTTTTTTTCTTTTGGTTGTTATCATTATTATTATTATTATTATTGTTATTATTAAATAGTTGTACAGTCTGTCTTGTTACTTGTGTTTTCAATGTACATAGTCATAACTTTTTATTGTGGTGCAACACTAAGGGCATGTCTTACCTATGTATGTAGTATTATGTAGCTAGGTACATGACTCACAAATAAGTGTCCATGAACGGGTCTACTTCATAACATTGACATTTTATAACATTGAATTTCATAACATTGAGACCAGAACATCAAAAATTCAAAACATTGAAAACACAAAACGCTTTGGGAACAAATCTTTAATATTATTTTGGCGTAGCGGTTCCTATCCACTTTCCGTCAGGACATTCTGTATGTGTACCAACACATTCTTGGATTAGATAGAAAATGTAGAAATAATACAAATTATTGGCTTGAGTTGGTTTATAATTGTCTATTGTAGATGCATTTATGTTTAATTTTTGGTGATTTTATTTTCCTGTACTTGGTTAAAATGATATTTATTCTTAATGTATTATAGGGAAATTCAAAATGGAACTAAAACATTGGAAGCAATATTGTACATAATGTAAATAGTGTGTGAAATGTATAATGGTTTTGCAAAACAATAAAAATGATTATTGAAAAAAAAAAAAAAAAAAAAAAAAAAAGAAAACACAAAACGCTGAAAACTCAGAACATTTAAAGTGCGCTTCTTAACACTGAAAACTATAGTGCATATCTAAATAACATCCTCTCCACCTATAACAGCACCTAACTAACAAACAGTGTCTACTACATTTCTGCAGGGGGGCAAGCTGCTCTGCCCCCCACACCCACTGTAAATTAAATATACCAATTCCAAGATCACAAGAGTGGAAAAAAGTTAATTTACTACACCGAGGTTAGAAAATTAACTTTTTCCCACCATAGTGCCATCTTGGAGTTGGTATATTTAATTTAGGGGGGGTGCAGGGGTGCTTGCCCCCCTGCAGAAATGTAGTACAAAGTATGTTTGTTAGTTACATGTTGTTATACGTGGAGAGGGTGTCATTTACATACGCATTGTAGTTTTCACTGTCATGAAGCACACTTTTTAAAGTTCTGAGTTTTCAGTGTTTTGGGATTTAGATGTTTTGGTTTCAGTGTTATGAAATTCAACCTTATGAAATTTCAGTGTTATGAAGTAGACCCCCATGAACACATGACTAAAACTTTGCTGCATCCGTAGCAATTGCATGGATTCTAGAATTCAGAGTTTCAATAGTGGATGAGTGGTAATTGAATATTAAATAGCAACAATTCCCAAGACAGGGTAAAAAACTGAAAAATGGAAAAACCACGACAACTGCTTCGAGACACCAGCAAACCACACCAAACCTTGGAAGTAAATCCTTTAATACACACCGACTAAGCGCTTTCACCAAATAATTGGCTTCCTCAGAGTCAGTGTTACAAAGAAAACACAAGCCTTTTATACATTAATCATAATGACATCACATGCTCATTCAATTAAATCAAATTGAACAATAATGATTATCCCCCCTGTTATTAAAAACACTAATTCTTTTCTTGAAAAACCTATCTTGCTCTCAAATAATTTAAAATAACCTTGAATATTGCTGTATGCTATAAAAGGCAAGAGTGCCATTTTTGAAATAAGGGTTTGTACCACAACTTTGAAAATCCACTTTACTGATATTATATTTGTAGCATATGCATGCAGTCATTTTGTTTCTTTTCATTCTGCAGGCCCAGTTGTGGAAGAAGACGATAAAGAGGAAGAAGTGAGATTACTATCATGTTGTGCTGCACTGGCAGATCATTTGGGCACTGCTTCAGTAATGGCCATGAGCTCTGCCTCTCAGCTGCCATAGGAGTTAACTTTCATTTGTTGCACATTTGTTACCATTGAAGGAAATTTATCATGCTTGCCTTATTAAATAGGTAAAACAAGAAACAATTTTATGCCATCTGCTGACTTCATTACAAAGGTTGCAAATATTTTTATCAATAACTATTTCTAGTATTTTCCAAATAGAAAGGGGTTATAGATGTTTTAAAAACACATAGGTATAGCCCCAATGCACTCATTGCATTACTTTCTAATAACTGGCACAGATCTTTGCCCGTTACGTCTGTTGCTAGAAGCCAAGCTAAGCTTATGCATTTCCTATTGTTTTCAGTGTCATTTCTTTTATTTCTATGCTCATGTCATTCATCTATGCATTGTGGCTCCTATGACAGTTTATTTTCCCAGTTCAGTGTCTAGTATAAAGTAAGAAAAATAGTTTCAATTGCCTCAGTCTGTATTATTGTCACCATACAAATCTGTGACCTCTGAGTTGGCTCCCAATCTCCTAAACAGCAATTAAAAGCTGCAGCAGAAATTATTGAAACGCAACACTAAAATAAAAGTCTGGGTATATGAGCAGTATTGAGCTAATGACAACTATTAATGATCAAAGTGTCAATGCTTCAGTTCTGACTTAAAACATTTGCAGTTGTGATATGATTGCAGTGATGCTACATTGCTATGGCAGAGACAGGGATTTTATATCATGCTGGTACGTTAAAAAGGGATCATCTTAATGGGTAAGAGTGTTCTTCCAGGGATCACATCAGTCACCCTGCTAGACAGGGTTCCAGGGAAGTAAATAGTGTGGGAAGAAACAACCAGGGAATTGTTATGGCTAGGCGTATATAGGCCCTAGGGTCGATAGCCTAGTACCAACCTATGAACCTATGAGTACCTGCTGTTGATTGTAGATATAATGGGGCCAGATAGATTCGATTGGTAAAAATACTTCTTCATACAGAATGGTTTGACAAAAAGAATGGCCTTCTAAATTGGTTTTCAGGGAGAAGAAACAATGTACTTTAATGATATGCACATAGTAGCTTAAACAGATTTACTAAGCTGACTGTGAAAAAGACCTACATTCAACAAAAATAGTCCCAAAAATAATAATAAAAAAATGCTATCCATTCAGTGACCTGGTGAAATGTAAACTAACTTCCACTTGTCACGTACCGAGGTGATGCAGGTTGTAGTAGCACTGTGTATCATCATATTAATGCATACACCATTTTCATTTCCTCACAATACCTGTGGCCAACACCCCTCCAGGTCATACCAAACATTTATCTTCCTGAAAGCACCATTATAAGGGCCCTTTTGGCACTTGCTGAGCTATTCAAGAAGGACATACAGCAAAATCTTGCTCTCCTTTAGAAACCATCCTAATCTCCCAAATCTCCTCTGAAAATGATATCGCTTTCACAGGGAATAAAATGGTTGCACAGGAACTCTGCTTTTACCTAACTATCTGAATTGTGGGTAACACAATGTGCTTATTCCTGCAGATCTCCAGCATAAGCTTGATGTCACATGCTATCAATGATGGGCACAAATGCAAGATAGCAAAATAAAGTAATTCATATGTATTCATGTATCTTGATCTAATTGGCCTATGCGCATTAAAATAGGTATAAAATCATGTTGTTTTGTATGGTACAACCATTTTGTATACTAGGTTGCACATTTTGGGAAAGCTATAATGTATATGTGTGAAGCAGTATTAAGAAGAATAGCTTCACCTTCTGTATATATAGGCAGCTCTCAGGGGGTAAACAATGCTCTAAAAATGTATAGTTGGCTGTTTTTTTCTACATTAGTTTCACTAAGTAGCCTTGAAAAGAAATTAAATTAAAAAGGGATAGAAATATGAATGTGTGCTCCTATGTAAGAATACTACATGCAGATTGCAATGGTAAAATGACAGCCCGTGATATCAGGGCGTCATTTTCCTGTACATGCTTACCGTTATTTTTGGTGATGCTATGGCTTGCATTATCTATACGGTGACCCAAAGAGGTTGCTGTGAAAGTCTGTGTTTTAATCACCTTTTCTAAATTATCACTTAAGACAATCACACATACATTAAGTTCATTTACACATATTATATGTGACATAGGTTTTCTTTCTTTACAGAAAACTCTCATGTAGTCCAACATTACATAAATTGCCCAACTATTGCCTTCCCATAAACCTCACTGTTGCTTCTAAGCATCAATTTGCATGAATTGTTCCCATAAATTCCATTTATTTCTATGTAATTTCTTCTTTCCCTTTTTTAAAGATCCAATTTACTGTGTCTAGACAATTCAGACCCTATGTCCCAACTCAAAAGCATTATTTCCTTAGTTACAGACATCCCCCCCCCCCCCATATTTCTAACAGTGTATTCTGTAGGGATTATTTTTTTTTAATCTGCCATCTCATTACACTCCCACAAAATATTTTCTTAGTTATGACAAATAACAAATGCAATGATCAAGCAGAAGAAAACACCAATAAACTCCAAAATCCACTAAAGTGAAAGCCAGTAGGAAAGGAATTATCATAAATTCGGACACCAAAAATAAGTGCAAAAATGTCTTTATTCACCGCTTTCATCTATCAGATTTTAGACTTCATCAGAAATACTACAGCATTCATACTACATACTTTTATTCAAGTTCTTACCCAATAATTTTTCCAATAACCTATTATATCATCAGTTACTGTGTAGCTACCCAAAAAGAATGACAAACCTAAGGGAACATGCAAATGTAATTCTTGCTCTGTATGCTGACTCATTTACAAAGGACCTTATATATGTTGTTCACATATTAACAAGAACTTTACTTGTTATGAAAGTTTTAATTGTCAGTCTAAAGGTGTAGTGTATGCAGGTATTTGCAGGCATTTTAAATTTGTATGACCACAAGGTCTTTACACAGACTAAATAGCATTTGTATGCTATTAAAGTTAAGATGTGAAAAATGCATTATACAAACATTCTGAAGTGTAAGTTTCTAAATGTCTACAGATGGATTTGATAGGAGGTGACTTCAAAAATAGATTAGAACAAAAGGAAGGTGAATGACACAAACTGATTGCAGACTGCCATCCAGGTGTCAGTGAAGATATCAACATTCAATTTTTTTTAAAGAACATGAGATAATTGTTACTAACATAATTTTTGATCTAATTAGATTATTTGGAAATGTTTTTATTCGGTAAAGACTTGAATAAAAGAATGTAGTATGAATGCTGTAGTATTTCTGATGAAGTAACATTTGAAAGACTAAAGTGGTGAATAAATACATTTTTTTGCTTATTTTTGGTGTCCAAATTTATGGTAGTTCTTCTCCTACTGGCTTACACGTGAGTGGATTTTGGAGTTTATTGGTGTTTCTTCTACTAGATCATTGTATTTATTTGTCATAACTAAGAAAATATTTTGTGCCTGAATTTATGTTCTTAGTTTCCTGCCTTTTCCCCACCAATTAGTGTATCACACATCCAACATTTAGTATTTACTTAAGGTAAATGTCTTTGATGTTTGACTGCGGTATAAAATGCCTATGCAAACACTTCCAAGCAAAAATCCTACACTTTGTGGACATTGTTGCACACCTGGGACCAGTACTTATGTCCTCCTATTATTCCCCTGTAAACTGCTTTTCCATCTCTCTTCCCAATCTTTTCTAACCTTCTCAGACTGATTCTTATAGTTATCATACAATACTGTGTATGCCCTACTAAGCATCCCCTTTTTTACATCAGCTTCTGTTCCAGAAATCATTAAAAAATACTCCAGCAAAGCAGGTCTTTCTCTCACAACGTCTCTAAATCTTACTCTTTGCCTATACTCTAATATCAATCCCTGGTGAGGAAGGCAATCTCTAACCTGCAGTCCAAAATTCTTCTGGGCCTCATCCCACTTTAGTACCTTTCCCTCTCTAGTTATTTACTCCAAATACCTTGATTCTTTTGCAAGTTCTCTTCAGCAAATTTCAGCCCCTACTTGCATATTTTCTGTACTCCTACTTGCAATTATCCCACCTGGCAAAACTTCCTTTCCTTTCTCTATTCTGTTGTTGGCTTAGTTCTTATACCTTCTGCAACTTTATAATATTCTTTATGGTTGCTAATCTCCTCAAGGATTTGCAGGTCTACACATTTGCATCCTCATCGCTGTACTAGTGTAAAGCTGTATTACTGGCAGCAGGGATGAATGCATTAACATGGATATTTACTGGTTGGGCCAACCAATGGGAGAAGTCCCTTGGAGAATGCATATGCATCAATGTGTGGCAAGTAAACATGATCTATGCAGTCCCATCTCTCTCCATATAGCTGTACTATTGTATATATCCCCATACTCCTCCTGTGGCAGTGAGAAAAAAACATCTGTGTGGAAGAATATGGATTCACTATTTGGAAGACTCTGAATTGGTGGAAGAACTGACAGACTGACTCATATAGCTGTCCCATGGGGTATAGTATTATACAACTAGGTTTACCCCTTCATCTGGATCTGTCATCAACCACTCCCTACATTATATATTCTGAATCTCTGAATTATGAATTAATAGGTGTCTGCATGTCCAGAGGATGAAGTGGTTGACAGAAGCTTGACAATTTCAACCCTGTTTGAAAATGTTATCTTTCTAGAGGTACACAGGACAAAAGGGCAATGTAAGATGGTGCGTGAAAGTGTGGACCAGCGATTAAGGTGCATGTATAGCAAACACTCATCACATGAGGGTGCTGTAGGTAGTGCTGCAACTGCACATTAACTCAGTCATTCTAGTGGAAATGGACCGCATTTTGTTGATTCATCTGTGAGTTTTTATATATGGCTAAACTGTTCCGTCTGTATAAGGAGGTTGCAGAAATATTTAGAGAGAATTTAAAATTATGACAATATAAATACATAGTATACAAAGAACAATTAATGTCTCTTTAGCAATACCATATGGAGGTCAAATATATTTACAGAGGTGTTGTCCATAATATAGCTTTTAAAATGAAATCTTTCCATAGCTTCTATGTAGCATATTTTTGAATTATTAATACAAGTATGGGCAAATTACATTAGCTGCCTGGATCATTAATAGGATATAACTATGGCAACACCTTTAGGCCTTCAGTAGAGTCACAAGCATGTAAGACATGCTATTCCATTCTAAGTCAATGGCACATTCCATAGCAGCTGAGAAGATGGACATAGTGAGGTCACCTGGGTGGAACAAGCTGATGGATGCAGGGGGGTCTTTGGTGTCTGCGTAATAGGACAGTGGTAAAGACAGTATCACTGCTGGAGTGGACACTGGCCCCAGGGCAAACCCACCTGCACATCATGTTACTGGAGGATGCACCTGTATTCAAGAGATTTCTGTATAACAGCACTGCACATATAAATTATCAGTTGAGCACAGCATATGCTGATTATATATTATTATAAGATAATCAAGTATCCAGCACAATCAGGACAACAGAAATCGTAGGTTTGGGTTGTATAGAACAGCTTGCGTGAAGACTCTTAGGATGCATGCCACAGGAACAATGTTTTATCAAAGGTTTTAATACACACTCCAGTGTGCTTTTTTGTGTATTCCCAAGTCAGGAAAGTGCTATGCTGAGAGTTGTAAAGACTGAGGCAGGACAGCAAACTGTTAGCACCAGCTCCATGGCTGAAGATGATGAGACAGATACTTGAGAACGGTTTGATGACACGGTGGCACTGCCTGAGTCCATCCTGGGTGAGCATCCATTTGCAGTACAGTGTGATGGTTTGACCTGTATTACACATGAATGTGACATTCTGCAGTCTGTCAGGTGCTAATGTTAGAGGGGCACCCAGAGGATGCGCAGCATGTTTCCTCACAAGCATATTATGCACAACAGATGTTTCCATGTTGCTCTGGTGCAGATTAGCACACTGCATGTGAAGTAGGTATACCTATCATTGCACAGGTAAGCTCAATACATTCATGTGCCACAAATGTACCTTAAATTATAGCTGGCACATAGGATTAATTAGCTGATGTACTAATTTTCATCCAAGCACAATTTGCTCCAGACCAGCATGGGACTGAGTTCTATACTGCATGGCATTCAAAAGGACAGTATCCACCTCTGGCAGTAGCACCATGACAACATGAAGTCTCGGGATGATGCACTCACTCCTCTTACGAAGTCTGCAGTAGCACACATTGCTTCTGTTCTCATCGCACTGTGGGTGATTGTCTGCACTGTCACCGTCAGTACTGGCACTGCTGTCCAGGCTGAGGTAGGATATGTGTGAGAGGAGGAGGTGTATGTGTCATTCAAAGTACACACTCTACGCTGGTAACTAGAAGGATATGTTAGTCTACTTCTCAACATTATGTATTACCTAAATACCCACATCCACTTGCTGGCCACTTCATGAATGGAGTCCATTTAAATCATGGTCTTAGAGTTGCATACGATTCCTGCCAAGAGGACTCCAAATCCTAGTGTAAATTGGCCAGTAAAATAACCCAAAACCATATTCATACAGTGTCAACATCCATGCCATTATAGGACAAAACAATTCCTGATAAGAATACACATCACCTCAAGACCCCAGTCTCTGCCTACAGTGACAGGCTGCCCCCACCTAGTTTGTGTTTGTAGCCATATGTCATTACATTCCTAGCCAGCTGTGCACATATTGATGGTGACTGTGACCTGCTTTATCCTTTCAATTGTGTGGTGTATGCAAGATGATCTGATGCACCAACTAGTACAACCCCCAGATTAACACTGCATGCATCATGTTTTTATTTATTTTTTTCTGTTTGGGGTTGGTCTGTTATTGAATAGTCATCTGGGCACATAAGTGTTGACTGGATGCTTCCCATTTTTCCTTCACTGCATCTCTTGCACTCATTGCTGTCTTGGGTTGGTTTTGCCGCCTCTGATTAGTGATGCACTCTCTTTGAAAAATGATGTTACTACACTTTCCCTGCCGGATGATTATGTACATGGTCTGAACATATCAGACTCCAGGGGATGCCTGTATGCATGGTCAATACATACCAAAATACAGGGGATGCCCAGCATGTTTCTCACAATGCACATTATGCAGTAGGCAACATAACAGGAACACCATGCAAGCTGTAAGTTTTACTGGAGTCCCCCCACCCCCCCACAAGTTACGTCAAGGCAGTGCAGGTGTGCTATTAGCAGGCCAAACAAATGCCCTATGATAGTGAGGGATTGTGCATGTGTAGTTTTATACTGTAGATAGGTAGTATACAGGATATTAAATGTGCCCTATTGGGTTCCATACAAGTGTCTTCATTGATGCCTCCAGGGGGTATTGAAAATCCTCTACAACAGTCTGCCTATATATGTTGAATGTTTAATACATTTAGGCATACTGCCAAATTCATAATCATGAACCAAAGAAACTGCACTTTCTAACAAAATAGCCCTGCTGAATTTGACTATGCAGGAAATAGTGATTAGCTGACATGCCTTATATGTGAATCATGCATACTTGTCTAGGTTCTGTGCAGACACACTAGTTGTGAATAAATGTACATCACAAAGTACCTCGAAATTCATGGACTGGTCACCTTTTGGGAAATTAATGGGCTTCCCCACTACACACACAATTTTTAGTACCTACTGCTTCAGCCAGAAAGCATAAATGACATATTTTAGCAAGAGTACATGGTCTAAGCTCTCATGGTGTGTACACCGTCTAAGCTTCTGTGGTGTGCTGCCAAGCCTTGAATGCCCCTCAATATGGTGAAGCATTCGAACAACCAGTCCCCAAACAGCAAGAAATCCACCAAAACCTCCAAAAAATCAGCAGCACAACACAAGATGGATAGCTGTGGCAGAAAGGTAACACAATTGATAAAATCAAGTCCTGGTTTATTAAGAGGTAAGCGCTTTCATCGTGATCCACACTGCTTCTTCAGACACCAGATTACAACAGACAATTTACATTTATACACTCCAAACAATTAAAGTGAAACAATTGTCTGTATGTATTTGTTTTTAGTAGTACCTCTAATTATAGGGAGGGTTGCTTTTGCTTTCAGTCATTTTTGGAGGGATTTTCTTTCCAGTCTTTTAGGATAATTAATTTTATTGCAGTGTATAAATGTAAATTGTTGGTTGTAGTCTGGTGTCTGAAGAAGCAGTGTGGATCACTGTAAAAGCGCTTACCTCTTAATAAACTAGGACTTGATTTTATCAATTGTATGCTACCTTTCTGCCACAGTATCCATCTTGAGTTGTGATGGTGAAGTATTATAAAACACGTTTTAAGTATTCCAGAGTCAGAAACCTTTGAAATATCCAGCGTGACTCTTGATACTCTCTGAATTGTCCCATTAGCTAGTGTAGGAAAAACTATACATTCCATGATCTCATTACTGCATACATACAGAATCTCAAGGACACTGTTACACTACACCAAAAATACACTGTGATAAAAATATGTGGTCATAGCAGCTGAGCACATCTTCTCCAATATGCACTTCCCAGCTACATGAATCTCTCTCTCTCTAGTCCCTCATAGTGAAAATAGATAGATACCACATTACATGGCTAACCATTATGATCTCACAAAGTCACAAGACAACAAATAAGTAAAGTGAGAAAACATCAGTTTTAATTTGACTTTACATAGTAAATGGACTTTCTATGCCCTTTCTATAACTCTTTACATAGTCAGAAATAACACTACCTTTCTTTATTGATCTGATTTAGAAGTGGAGTCTTTGGAGAATCCTGTTGAATATACCCTCTTATAGAAAAATGTATCACTCGATTTTCATTTATTATTGGAATTATTTGACCTCTTTTTTTGTAGATGGGTATGTGAATTGTTCCTTGTACTCTTTAGAGTCTCAGCTGATCACAATACAATGTTAAAATATAGATAATCTTCAGGAAATATGTTGAATTATACCTGAACTACTGCAGCAATAACAAGGTGCAATATGCAAATTGTGCTTAACAGATTTGAACAGTAACTAGAAGAAAAAACATGATTTTTTTGCTTGCTCCCACAAGAATACCTTTCCGTATGTAAAAGATATGCAAGACGTCTCACTTTGAACGAGTTAAAGCTTGCCTGGTACTTGACTGTTTTCATTTTCTCCATTTGGAGCATCCCCATGGATTTCTTTTACAGTGTACATTGTATTTTGTTTTCCTGATTTCCCCCTTATTTCCATAACTGTATGGCATCCTTCTTTTATTTTCATTTACAGTGTGACACATACTGATTTAAACTATACAGCTGCTTTCTTGTACTATACTCCACTACTATTTGAAAACTGTGCAGATATAAAGCATGTAGTATATACTAATGGATGTAAGTTTGCATCTTACAGTTCATACAAAAATTATTTAATGCAGATTTTTGCTTCCAAAAGAATTGTTTCCAAAAAAAAACTATTAATTCATTCTATAATGTAGTATAGCTCAAAAGTAGAATGCTCTATTATATACTTTATATATTTTTTATTTATACAGCAGAGTTCTAGCAGCTTTAAACATAAGAAAGTAATTCATGACATTTATGAAGGATTCTAGAGCAGTAAAGCTTAAGATCTAATTGGACCCAAAATAAACCTATGGAAAACTATCCTCTAGGGCTCAGAGCAGAAAGTAATTGTGGGGAATGTAATGCCTGTTTGCTTTGGAGATTCAAAGCTGCTTTTATATACTGCAGGATATGAAGTCAGACGTCAACAATGGCAGACAATGACTTGGCTCAGGCAATAATTCCCATCTGAATACTTTGAAATACAGATTCCACTACATATAGAAGTAAAGCCATTTGTACTAGCAATAGTTAAATATTCTCAATCTGAAATCATTACTGGCAATTCACGTAGTGGTGTCATACAAAATAAGACTTGGAAAAGGCAAACAAAAGACAATAAAATGCTGCAAGTGATCATTTGTCTTTTATTTTTTTCCCTTAAGCCAACAATGTCAGTGGACCATTTGCCAAGCAGTCTATGAATGACATTTACAGCTGACAAATAGTCTGCTGAATGCAAACTTCAAAACAAATGGAAAATATCACATGGTGCTGCACACCTTGTGAAGGCTGTTGAGAAAGATAACTTAAGGTTCTGGTACTTGTTATACACTGCAGGAGGACCAGCTTGCATTCATTTATTACATGCTCTCCCTCTGATACAAACCTACATTTCTCAGGATAATATATTATATGATAATGGTGCTCATGAGGAATTGTCCTATTATTTCTCTTTTATACAGCAGATGTTTATAGAAAATTATTAATGAATTACTTTTTGAGTTTAACAATTCACATAAAGGATCTTTTTATACTTGCTAAAACTCCTAATGCTCAGACATTTACAGGAATGTTTTCGCTTTAATGAAAGCCTTTTACATGTCACAAAGAGCATGCAGTTCTTAAGAGAAGACGAAGTTCATAAACCACAATACTTTACTAAGCAATGATTTTGCCTTTTGACAAAGGTCAAAAGTCAACCTTATAACCCACTTTAAGGATGTTGTTTTACTTTATTTTGTTTTAAAGCTTCTCTAATGGATTGTTAGATTCCATACAGCAGGGCTTCATTAACTTTTTTTCCCGGTACTACTGACTAGGCAGGTGACCTATGACCAGGGGCAGCTCGTGCTATCGGACTGCAGCCCTCCCACCTAGAAACAAAATAAATATGTGAAACATAAAATTAAAAAAAAATCTATTTTTTATGAGTACCGGAACTTCCACTCATGCACAGACACAATCAGACTGCCCCGCAGATGCCCAGGAATCTGTGCGAACTCTGACTGCCTGAGTCAGCAGTCCAGATACAGGGAAGGTATTTTTTGCCCCGCAGATGCCCAGGAATCTGTGCGGTAGATGACCCCACAGAACAGAGGAGCTCCGGACTGCTTGATCTGCAGACAGGACCAATCAGGAGAGAGGTAAGTTGAGTTTTAAGCTCTTGCAGGGAAGCGTTGAAGTCGAGCACTGGATTGGAGCTTCCAGACAATGGAGTTGGACCTTGTGTGAGGAGGTTTGCTGCTTCAATCAGGACAGATGTAAGCTGAGTTTTAAGCTCTTGCAGGGAAGGTTTGCTGTTTCGAGTGATTCCAGACCCATTTACAGGTAGGTAGGTGTGTGTGTGTGTGTGTGTGTGTGTGTGTGTGTGTGTGTGTGTGTGTGTGTGCGCATGTGCGTGTGTGTGTGAAATGCCCCTGTTAACACATAGTGGTGGGTAGATACACTCAGGCTTGAGCCCTGTACCTTGGGTTCAGGTGGCAAGGACCTGAATTCCCTACCCACCACTATTTGTAAAAAAATGCAGATTTTTGCCTCATATTTGTTCTGTTCCTCATAAAATCTGTGGTTTCTGTATCTTCATTTTTCCTTGCAAAAATTTGTAGTGCAGTGGTGCACTGGTAGCATTGTTGCCTGACAGCTACAGGTTCTCTGGTTTGATTCTTGGCTGGGGTGCCTTCTGTGTGGAGTCTGCATGTCCTCCCATCCCTTACAAAGATGTGTCTGGAGTGTTTCTTCCTGCTCTGCTGAAAAATGGCTTTGTTTTGTTCCAAGTCAGACTAGTTTCCTGGTTAACAAATGTTTAAAATCAACAGGCATTTGAATTTCAGACTTCATATTCTTCAGAAAGTACATGGTAAAACAAAACCTTTTATTCTAGCAATTGTCTAAGTTTATAACATGGATATTTGAAATTTGCCCATATTTTTGGGACTGTATTTCCCCATTATTGGCCTCATCCAGGTATTTTGTGCCAAGGTTGAGTGCTATGGTGAGAACTAAATTCACTGAATGTTTGGGGGCTGTATTCCCCCCATTACTGGCTTTTTCTACATGTTTTTTGCTAAGAGGTTGAGATCTATGGTGAGAACTGAATTCACTGAATATGTTTGGCAGCTGTATTCACACATTATTGGCTTTTTTCAGGTGTTTTTTGCTAAGAGGTCAACAGCTATGGTGAGAACTGAATTTACTAAATTGTAGCAATTTAAGTTTGTCTTCCTCTGTTTCAGCTGATATGGCATAGTGGTATGTTTCTCTGACTGTTTTGCACAGGATCCCCTGGGTTCAAGACGTGGCAGTGAAATGTATGGTGGTAACACAGCATTTTATTCTAGCAACTTTCCAACATTATACAAGCAATGTTTAAAATGTGTCCCTGGTTTTTGTCCTTTTGTCCACCCCCCCCCAATAAATGTTGGCTTTTTCCAGATTTCTTGTGTTGCAAAGTTCAGAGATACAGCTGAGTGTCGAGTAGATTTTACAAGGAGCTGAAAGCAGCAGAGGAACAAAAGTTTAGTACTGCTTATGCTAAGTCTGCTTGCATTGTTAGTAGTAGCACAACAGGTAGTGTACTTGCTTTTGATGCAGAAGGCTGTGGGTTCTACTCCCACAGTAGGTAGATGCATTGCTGATACTGTACTGTGCTGTAAAGTGGGTGGATGCTGCAGTCCTTTTTGGCAAAGATATACCTAGTAACTATGAACCTGTTATCAGTTTGCCATCCATTCCCTATTGCGGTATTACTAGCTTATCGTTTATTTAATGCATGCAACATAGGCAATTTATTCTTCAAGGGCAACAGGCACTTTATTTGTAGATGAAATTATGATATATAAAGTTTGCTAGCAGCAACCTCTAATTAGTTACAGATTTCTTTAATGTGGATTTTACTACTTCAGAGATTGTGCATATTTACTGATACTTGTGGACTATAGACTGTTGAGAAGACTTTTTATGACGAAAATGTTCTGAATTGGGCAGTTTTGTCATTGGTGCATGCATTTTGTTTCATTGTTTACTGGAAAATGTTCAAAACAATACATTTAAAATGCCCTCTAACAACTGTACTGTATTGTATAAGGAATATAATGTAATACAGTCAGGAAGGTGTAGCAAACAGCATCTGTATGTTTCATGTTCAAGGGGCCTATGATTTTGAAAACAGCCCAAAGTTAATCTTTATCTGCCACTGGCAAAATGTATTTTCTTTGAATGTGGGTTTCAACGTTGTTTCAATGCATGCGAGTTTCAAGGGCAGAGAAGTTTTAATGCTAAGTCTATTTTCATTGTGAGACTGCATTGCTTTGTTTAACAGATATACCTATTAGGGTTTGTGCTGTAAAATGCAAAATAAAACTTTCAAATGAAATCTAAATCATCGCAGAAGTAAAGCAGTATGCACATTACAGTGTTTATGGTAAATGGGGCAAAATAACCAAGGAATGGGATATTGGAATGGCTGCAGGGGGAGGCTCCATTCGACCATGATTTTGTGAGGGGGGGGAAGGGTAGCACTCAGACAGCCCCGGTTGAAGTATACCTCTCAGTTGTCCATATTTTTGCAGAATAAATAGATACTTGCTTCTTATTTTTGGTTTGTTCCTCATAAAATTTGTGGTTTTCTAGCAAATCATTTAGGAATGAAGTCACTAAATGACAAACATTGAGTTTCAGACATCATAACCTTCAGAAAAATGCATGGTAATGCAAGACCTGTTACTCTATCAACTGTTTTAAGTTTATACAAGAGCAATTTTTAGTAGTGTTTGTATGTTCCCCCAATATATTTGGCCTTGTCCAGATTTCCAAGAGGTTGAGAGGTATGTGTGCTTTGTAGAATTAGGAATATCCAAACCTCTCAATTGTCCCCAATTTTGGCTCAAAATGTTGTTCTCCCCTAATAATCCCTCCTCAAAATGGCAATTTTGGAAGAAAATGTGGAGGGTTTACAACTGTAATGATCAGAGTTATAGATTACTTTTATTTCAGAAATGCATGTAGATGCTCTTATTTTGTTAGCTGCTCAAATTAAGTGTTAATATTAAAAAGGTGTCCCTTTTTTGACAGGTTCCCAGCTGTATTGTGTGGCAACTTTATATTTTTGCATCACATTTTTGGTCTGTTTTTCATAAAATTGTGGTTTTCTGGCAAATTTGTGGCAGGTCATTAAAGATTGAAGTTAAAAAATAATGGAAGACATTTGAGTTTCAGATTTCATACCCTTCAGAAAATTTGTACTAATGCAAGACCTACTACTGTTCTCTTACCTAAGTTAATAAAAGCAATATTTAAAAATTGTCCTTATTTTTGGGCCTGTGTCCCACTTCTATGTCTATGTATGGCTTTGTCCAGATTTCTTGCTCTGAAGTTGAGAGGTACGAGTCAGAGCCATCACCGTCATCCAGAGACATTTCAAATTGTGACATACTTGTTGCACCCCACTCCCCATTGTAGTGGCTCTGGATGTGTCCAAGGAAGGCAAGGAGCAGTTATGCAGTGTAAGTGTGCAGAGTATTCCCCCATTCAAAGTAGACCACAAGTACGACCGTGGCTTTTCATCTGTCCTTGATTTTGCAGAATGTTCTGGTTTTCTGTCATATTTTTATACTGTTGATTTATGCTTCTTTTTATTCAGGAAATGCATGCTGTCACAATGCCCTGTTGCTCTGTTTAAGTAGCAATAATTTAATGACCATCAGGTAAGCTTGTCGGATATTGTAAGATGCAAGTAAGCTTTAATAAGCATACTGCTAAAGAATTACCAGCATTTAAAGCCTTTTCGTTGTTGCCATGCAGAGAATATTTACATAACTAGATAATGTAGAAGCCTTGGGTATTGAAATGCATATGACAGTATTTGTAATAAAATGACAGGATTACAGTATTTTCAGAAGTTCATTACATCTGTTGGAGACTTGCAGTCATCTTTGCAGGGTTTACCCGTAAACTAAACAGAATACCAATCTATCATGTGTGGTCCATAACTTGTGCAGGAATCCTTTAAGCAATTTATCTTGAGCTTGTTTATTGTTTGCTGTTCATTTTTTACTTTGATCATGTCTTCCCCATGAAACAAGTAGATAGTTGTGTCAGGCAGCAGGTCTTTTTTGGATAAGAAACATTTTTACAAGTAGGGGTATCACAGAGATTGCTACTTTCATCATGTTACTTGGTAATTTTATAAAGCTGAATATAACTTATAATTAGAAATGCAGTGCAAGGAGTAGTGGTTTGAGTTGAGTGCTGCTTGTTTCTTTATACTTGATTTTGACTGGCATTCCAGTAATGTATTTAAAAAGTAATTTATTTTTTCATGCCTCACAACCTGTTTCCATCTGGATATTAAGTAAGTTGTCATGTAGCCAATGCCTTGAAATATTTTTTTCTTCTACACTTCATTTTGTCTTGATTAGACTCTCATAATGACTATTTGGCACCCAGAGCAGCGTATTTGATTAAAGTTCCAGTTGTTGTGGTTTTTAGCATAACTCCACCCCTTCCTAGTTGGCCACACCCCTTCTCATTGGCCCCACCCATTCAACTGTCTCCTGCAGCCCTCCTTTAATTTGAAGTCACCAGCCGCCACTGCATATGACCCATTCATTCCTCAACAGGGTGCATTATTAACTCTTTTCATCTCCCCATGATGAGTCATGTAGTGAGGAGTGGGTCAGTTTACTGGTTCAGCGAAGTGGGCTACCACAGCCTATTGGAGCACAGTCACTTCCTTGTGCTCACTCACTGAGCTCTACTTCCATGTACCTAGCGACTGGGGATATGTCTATACATGCCTTCTTAGAATATATGTATCCACAGAGACAAAGCCTGCTCACAGGATCATGCTCCATGGGTGCAGAATTTAGTGTTCCCACAAGCAGTCATTAAAATGAAGAGCAAGAGTTAGGTGAGCTGATAGTGACCACGTATAGTCAGGGATTTATTCTGTCCCACGCAACTACAAAATAGTTTACACTTTTACTATTAATATAGTATAAGTGAAAGAAAAGAATTTATTCTACCAACAAAGAAGCTGTTTAAATTGTAATTATATAAATAACTAAACTGATAAATGTTTGAAAATATTGTGACCAGACACCTTCAATGGTTCTATTATACTGTTTAGATTTAATCTAACAGAAAATTACCACAGTAGAAATTATCATCAAATGTCCTCTCTAGTTTATGTATTTTTGCCTCAAAAATTTTAGCATACACACTTCCTTATATGTTAAATGATACCAAGGCAATGAAAATCAGACATTTACATTATAAAAATGTATGTTATTAATTTACTTTATGTTTTAAAAATTCAGACAAGTATTTAAGTTAAATATTACAGAATAAAATCACTAAAATGCCCACTGAATGATACCTAAAAAACTATCCATTGTTTTGCATGGCAAAAACAATAAGCAGTAGGTTTACAACTCCCACATCTAACAATTAGGGCTGCTACTTTTTCAAATGTCAAACATTGGACATTTTCTATTGCATCATATAATTTTGCACACAAGTCATACCTAATAACTGCAATTAGCTGGACTTTATTGTCTAAATAAAACTTCATTTTATATAGAATTTAAAATATTTCTGTTGTTCCATATAACAATAATATATTTCATATACAACTACCCATATAAGGACTATCTTATGTAAAGGACAGGTAGTAACCATACCGATGAGATGGCATTTCTTTCTAATTAAATATGTGAAAAACACAGTTTTTGCTATGCTCCACATTCTCCCAAAAAACCATAAAAGTGACAGGTCACATAAAAATCTAAATATTATACTGGAATACTCACTACTAAAAAAAATATGTTCTACAACAATAGTTCATCGATCAACGCAAACTATGCAGCTGAATCATTAGACCTATATTTTTGAAATGTGTCTGCATTTATGTAAGATCAGGAAGCTAAAAAGGTCATTCTAAGAAGACGTGGAGGTTGCTTTAAAGAAAATTTGACTAATCCAGTGATAACATTGCAATGACAATAGTGACATATCTACAAAAGAAAACTCATCTCATCCAAAGCATGTTTAGTGTTGGGACATTCCTGGAAGCCCTCTATAAAATTAAGTTGCACATTTAAAGAAATGTGATCCATAAAAACAAAAAAGTTAAGGAATTTGTGTTTTTCATTTGCATTTATGAATGAGAAACATGACAGATTTTGTTTCTTTACAAAAAATTTTTTTGTAGTCCAACATTACATAAATTGCCAGATTCTTGCCTTCTCATAAACCTCACTTTTCATTCTGAGCATTATTTGCATGTATTGTTCCCAGAAATTTCATTTATTTATATGCAGAAGGTATGATGGCTGTCTCACAGTACCACATTAGTCCAGGATACTTTTAGTTTTTATTTGCACATTCTTGGTGACTTTTGGTTACATCACATTGAGAAGTTGACAAGGCAGATGGTACTAGTGACTCCAGTTAGACAATCTGTTTGACCATGAGGGTTGTGATAGATGCCACCTAGACCAGGAAAAGGTACTTCCAGAGTGTAACATGTTTTCTCCACAAATTATTAATTCCCTGAAGCGCATCAGTTGCACTACAAACAAAAGTGTACCTCCTGCATTATCATTTGGTCTCTACTCATTAACAAATGATTGTGTGTGTGAGACACAGGTGTCAAGAAATGGTCATTAATTCCCCATAGGATAAGTTTTACCTCTCATGCTTCACTTTGTTCAACACTTCTGATGGATTTCTTGCATCTGGTTCACCACGGTACCAAATGAGAAACACCAAAGGAGTCCTCCAAACAGCAGCCTTCCAAATCATTGAGAACACTTGGCTATCTTGTGTTTGCTGCTCAGAAACCATGGAAAAGTACAGACAGGATAAGAGATGAAGATGCAACAAACTAGTAAGTAATTGATAACAGCACTGTCTGGCTCAACTCCAACAGGTGTCTCCCTGATGCTGCTTGAGCCACCATGTGCTTGCACGTTGCTGAAGGACAACTACTGACCTCTATTAAGTTGGTATACAATACTGTGGAGATCATGTATATTCTCTTTGAAATTATGTGGGTGTCCTACCACAGAAGCTACTCTTCACTTTGTGAAAATAGAAAGACAATTTGCAAAGTTAGCGCCAGCATTATAAAATGAGATACCAGTGGACATAAGAGCAATAGACAACCTTCTTACCTGCACGAGAGTTCTTAGGGACTACCTATTTTTTGCAAACAAATATAATTTGTTTCTTACATGCTAGCTAGCTTGCAGCAGTTATCATATAGCATCAAACATTTCTTCACTATCTAATGAAGACAACCACTGCTGACAGCTGCTTTAGGACTAAATCTGTACATAAAAAAAAGTTCATCTACTCATACTGAAGTGCACATCACCTTTAAATATTTACTGCACTTGAATGAGTTAGCTGCTTTAACACATTCTGCCAACTACTGACTATATGTTATAATGATCTATTAACTTCTCTTCTTTACCATGCTTTAATATTGTATCACTGTGTGTTGCTATATTAGACTGTAGTTGGCTTCTATAACATTATAGATCTTTAATGCAAACATGTTTCTTTCCTTTATAAGATCTGTGTTTGGTTATTCTTGATATTTTATTAGTCTGATTGTTTTACAACATAGTATTCTTATACTAAGATTGAGTTTTTAGATATAAAATTAGAATGTGATGAGTTTAATAGGATTAATACGAAGGTTTTTAGGAAACAATGTTGGAGGAATGGGTTGTTAGCGAAGAATAGCATGCACCCTGGTTTTGTTTTTCGTAACATTATTGTAGGTCAGACCTATAAGACATCAAGGACAACTATGCACAGAGAGAGAGAGGCGATTTGAAGTCTCATTTCACTACTAGACAATATCATTCTAGTGAAGTGAATAAGGTGGTAAATAACACTTTGCAATTGAGAGAGACCAGAGCAGCCCCATGGTATTCTAGGAAAGATGTGGAGAATAGGCAAGGGTAGTAGATTGGGCTAAATGGAAAGACAACATAAATTTATATATTAAATACACTTAGGGTTGCCACCTTTCTACTGTGCCATTTCCTGACAAACAAGCCCCGCCCCATGTACAATTAAGCCACACCTATTCCCATTAATAGCCACACCCCTTTACTCTAGCACCCTTCAGCACAAGTCTTTAATATCACATATAGTTACCAATAAGTAGAAAAATGTGCAACGAGTCAAAAGTAAATTAAAAAAAAACTTTATTTAGCAATACTTCATTCAAAGGTTCACTACATACAACAGTACATCACACACAAGCATGGGAAAACTAAGCCCAAGTCTAATATCACAGGTAGTACTAAAATGGAAATACAATTACTTAGCTATTAAAAACACCAGTTCATTCAAAGCAGTACATTAAGGGTTCACCACACGCAATAGTAAAAGAAAAGCAACTGTTTAAAGTATCTTCACAGTTTTGCTAGAAATCATTGCTTATACTTGAAGTTATATTTGGCATTTGATCTAGCAGCCTCAAGTAATGGCTGGTTATTTCTCACAAATGAATAAAATTGCGAACTCATGTTAAAGTTTAGCTTGACCTGCAACTCTGCCTTCACAAGTGACACAAGCATTCTATTTCTTACATCAGTCCACGCATTCCCCATAAGTGAAAAAACCCTTTCCTCAAAGCTATTGCTGGGGGGATTGAAAGAGCAAACTGCACCAGTCTGTAAAGTGGCTTGCAGTCTGGAGCTTTACTAAAAAAAGTCACCAGCGATCACTTACAGATGCCTCTGTCATCTGTAACAGGGCTGGCAATGCAGCAGTTAAAGTACAGTAGTCTGAGTAAAGTGCTTCAATGTCCACATCCAATTTGAAGAGGTCTGCAACTGTACGCAGTTCTGGCCAAGTTACAGGATGTTGGAGGCTGAGGACCTGCATAGCTTTAAAGGGACTGTTATCATAGTCAAACCACTTCTGTAGGTAACAAAGTGCTTTACTGTAAAAATCACAGAAGGTCCTACAGACCTGCTGTGCGACAGCTGGAGTAAAGTGCTGTAAGGCAGATGAAACTTTAGCACCAAAGAACTGGTCATCTAGCCTTCTCTGCAACTCATCTTTTAGACTTTTCATCACGGTGTACAACTCTGGAGCAGAGAGAGTGTTACTTTCAAGTTTTGCTATAGACTTGTGGAATACCTGCAGGATGTAGTGCATGAAATGTATGTAGCACTCTGCCTCCGAGATATCCCCACTGATGCCATCCTCATCGGCCTCCACAAATTTCCAGATAAGGGGGTGACAGTCCTCAGGCCCTTGACTAATAAAATAACTTTTAATAGCAGGCCAACATTCTACCAACCTTGCCACAGCTGGGAACAAAGACAGCCACCTTGTTACAACATGCTGCATTATTTCCTTAAAGTCCTGGTCTAGGAAAGAATAGAAGCCTTTCAACAGTGCCATTTTTTTAGCAGATGCTGAAAACTCACTATGTACTTTCAAAACCAGTCTCCACATCAAACTTTGCAAGGGAGTTGCTTGCATGCTTGGCACAGTTATGTATTACATGGCATAAACAGTTTGCTGCAATGATGTGAGGCACCTCAGATTTCAAACTTTTAAAAACAGACCTGTGCTTTCCATAATTGACTGAGGCATTGTCTGCAGCATAGCTAGCAATGTGAGTCCTTTATGCACAAGGATGTCCTTTATTCTAGTAAATATACATTCAGAACTTTCGTTATGATCCTCGTAGAAATCAAGGAGTTTCTGTTGTGTGCCATGGGTGTGAGTAAAGTACTGAATAACTGAAGGGAACATTTTTCTGTTCCCTTTATTGGATGCATCTGATCCCACTGAGAAATAGGAATTGCCAAGTTCCTGCAGAAGGAGCTCCTCTGAATGAGGTGCAAGTACATTCATGACAATACTCTCAGATTTTGTCTTCCCACAGGTGAATTTTGAAGCCAAAGTAGAATCAGGGAAGACTGTTGGTGCCAGCTTACCTCCACAATCTATGGATACATATGAGTGACCATGTTTCACTCCATGATAGACTGCTGTCACTTCAGCTGCAGTAACTTTGGAAGCTTCACTGGTTACACTACGTGGCTGAATAAACTTGGTCATTACAAGTTTCTGCCTCTGGAGCTGAAGGCTTTGATGATGTTTGTCTGACTTCTGATGGCTTTTCAATGCCTTTTCCCCATCCCATTTTACAGTGAAAATTGTTCCACAGGATGTGCACTTTGCAATGGCATCTGCATTTGGAACAGGTCGCACCCATGAGTAGCTTTGCTCCCACACCTTATTATAACTGCAGAAAAACCTCTTAGGAGACACACTTTCAGCCTCTTCTTGATGATCCATTGACCTTTTCCTGAACATGATTTGTGCAGGATCCTTGCTCAACATTACAATAAACCAAAACAGCTATTAATAGAAAATCAAAACACTTGTGACCAACACCAGTGCCTGGTGGGGCCTGTGTCAGTCAGTAGCCACTAGCCAGAGTTCACATTCACATGTGAATCTCCAGACTTTCACACCCTAGTAATACCAAGTTGGTATAGGGAAAAAAAAAATGAGACTCCTCATGAAAAATTACAGTGAAGGTAAAGCAATGAAAGGCAGAAGTAACTCCTGTCTGAGGGACTTTCTTCAGCTGTTACACATGAACCTGGTGTGACAGCAGAATATGCACAGAAGGCATTTAACTGTGTGTAAAACACATGGGTCAGACACTACAGCAATGCACCAAATTAAGACCCTCTACTATTATGTAGAACCCAGTGCAAAAGTTATCCAGCTGAGTCTGAACACAGCAAGAAAGTTCAGGCATACTGTGGACTGACAAGATAAAGATGAAATACATGGCAGCTCAGCAATCATACCCTCTGGCTACAACTGTAATAACTTGCATAAAGACAAACAGTTCATAGTGTGGGCCGACACAATAATAAACATGAAATATGCAACTCAGCAATCATAATACCCTCTGGCTGCAACAGTAATAACTTGCATAACGATAAGAGACCATATGGGCAGACATGATAAAGACGAATTCTGTAGCCCCATAGTATTCCAGATGCAACACCCCATATTAAGTGCAATTTCTCTTAAAAGCACATAGACCAGTCAACTTGGGGCTGGTTTCTCCCCTTTTCCACTCCAGATCCCCACCACTACCTCCCACTGGCACAGTTAGAGTTGAGCATAGTGGCCAAGTGAAGACCTCCAGCACCCTATTTATCAAACAGTGCTTTGGGCCCCTGCTCAAGCAGTTGAGACACACTTGAGGTCTGATTTATATACACAAGGAAAGGCTGGCACAAGTTTACTAACTATGCCCCCCTTTTCCCCAGACTACAACGTAATCATTGCCAGCTACTCCTTATAAGCAACTTTAAGGCCCTAACAAAGTGTGTTCAGTCTTACTGTGCAATAGTAATAAACATTGCTAGTTTGACCAATGCCAAGGTACAGTGGCCCAGTGTCATTAAATAAATATTTAAGTAGTCTCAAAACTTAAATGTCTACACAACAAAATGTTAGAAAATATCCAGTGTATATTCACTGTAACAAGCTCAAAACCACATGAAATATTTCACATTGGCAGTCCCAAAGAAAAGCAACTACATTAAGCCTTGCTATATACCCAAGACACCTAGAAAGAAAAACAGGTCAAGGTAAACATCACTGTGATGACAGATTAGAAAAGACAGTTCTACAGTCCAAGCATCCTATACAAATCATGTAGTCATATATTCACTGTAACATCAAACGAACTAAGCTTTGGTATAGACGGTATACCCTAGAAAACACAGATAAAAGGTAAACAGTTGTGATGACAAGCTAGACAAAGAGCTACATTTAAGCCTCACTATAATACGAAGACTGTACACCCTAGACATAGACACCCTAGGAAGAAACACAGGTCAAGGTAAACATCACGGTGATGACAGACTAGAAAAGACAGTTCTACAGTCCAGGCATCCTATACACATCATGTAGTCATTATATATTCACTGTAACATCAAACGAACTAAGCCTTGGTATAGATGGTATACCCTAGAAAACAGATAAAGGTAAACAGTGGTGATGACAAGCAAGACAAAAAGCTACATTTAAGCCTCACTATAATACGAAGACTGTACACCCTAGAAAGACACCCTAGGAAGAAACACAGGTCAAGGTAAAGTGATGACAGACTAGAAAAGACAGATCTACAGTCCAAGCATCTTATACAAATCATGTAGACATTATATATTCACTGTAACCAAGTCCAAAACCAGATGAAATATTTAAAACATTGCAGTAAAAACAGCCTTGGTATACCCTAGAAAATGCAGATCAAGGTAAACATAGCAGTGATGACTAGAGAAATGATAGTTCTACAATCATAGCTCTACAATCATAGCAAGAACCCTATATAACTCCGTCAGTATACATTCACTATCAAAGTGCACCCACATGAAAATAATAAATCAAAGTGCACCCACATGAAAAATAATAAATCAAAGTGCACCCACATGAAAATAATAAATCAAAGTGCACCCACATGAAAAATAATAAATCAAAGTGCACCCACTTGAAAAATAGTTACACTGACTGCAGTTAAAAACAGCCAAACAAACCCTCCCTATATATATCTGCAGACAGTATACTAGAAACTACAGATAAAGAATAAGGTAGATGTGGTGATTACAAACTAGAAATTCTAGTTAATAATCACCACATGTTGAACATCTAGATACAGTTACACACATCTTGTCACCATCAATGAATGAGATAGTGCCAGCACAGCTAGTGAATTAATATAAATTTAATATTTAAAAAAATCACTAGTAGCTGTGCTGGCAATATTTCATTCCCCTTGTCACACTAATCTTTGAAAATCTACATTAATTCCAAAGAATTCATCCATTAAAAAAATTCCACTTACCTCCAGAAAAAGCAGCAGCAGGGCTCCTTAAACAAGCTCTGAGCCAGAAGAGAACAGGCAGCTAACAAAGGGCCAGCAAGCAGCAGGCAGGCAGGGGAACACAACACCACCCAGTCGGCCAGTCCACAGCACTTCTCCAGGGCAAGACTCCAGCAAGCAAGGCTAGGGCATTTCTTCCAGGCTCCAGGCAGCAGCAGCAAATGAAACCAGCACACCACACCAGGCAATCCACTGAAGACGTCCCGAACAACTAGTAAACAGCCGAACCAGCAAGAAATTTCAGACCTTAACTACCGACCTTTTAGAGTAGAGACAGTAAAAGGTAAAAGTATAGCTGGAGCACCGCTTTTTATCCCCTAATTTTGCGGGCTTTGCGGGGATTTGAATTGCAAATCTAAGTGTTGATTGGCTGCTTGCTGCATGAGCCTCTTCTGCAGCAAGCAGCCAATCAACCGAGAGTCCAAGACGGCAATGTCATTTTTTTTTTTTTGTTGTCGTACAGACGCGCTGACGTCATACAACTTGTTGTTATTATTTCCGGACTCCCAGAGCGAGAACCAGAGTGCCCTATTGATTTCTGGGCATTCCGGAAAAAAAACGGAGGGGTGGCAATGCTAAATACACTACTGACATTAGTGGCATTTGTGACATAATACGTGAAACTGGAGAATTTTACAGACTGATGATGCTTTGACAGGGTTGGCTGGAGATGCTACCAGTTTCGTATTCAAACGAAATAGGAATTTGAAACAGATTCTGTGCAAGAGGGACAGAAGCAACGTTAGTGGAACTGGGAGGTATGGAACGTATCCCTGTATGTGTTGTAAAGCAGGCAGATACATATCCGATGAACACGTTTGTCCATCCCGTTAGTCAAAGGGTATATTTGCCCAAGCTGCAAGCGAATTCTAACACAATGTGGTATATTTAGCTAGCTGCATGTGTTGTTCATCATTTTATGTAGGGAAGACAAACTGTAAGTTTAAAACTAGGATTTTGAGGCATTTATCAGCCATATGTTTGCATGAAGTGCATAATGCTCTGTATCAACAAGTGAATGAACATCAATGAAAGTTTATGGCCTTACAGGTCCCTAAAATCAATCCATGAGGTGGTTATCTGGTTACTTATACTGAGTACTGTGAAACACAATGGATTATAGAACTTGGGGTAGATAGAAGCCCAGGTTTGAATGGGATTGTGCCTTTAAAACCTGCATTAAAGAGGCAGAGACCATGTGTTCAGGGTTTTGACAGTTGATTGGGTAATTGTTGTTTTAAATAATGACCTTGTACTACAAGGAATTAGTCTAATGAAGGCTGAATCCCGAAAGCGCTTACTACATTTGTATTAAAGGTTGCTGTTTTAGCCTGAGGGTCTGTGGAGTTTCTTCGTTGATTTGTTCCTGGTTTTACTACTGCAGACTTTCAGTACCTTGGTATCTGCTTTTTGTTTTATCATACAATGTCAGAATGACTAGAGTACAGACCCCATTTGATGTTGTATAATTACCACACGCACCATTTCACAGCACCCATCAAAGTGAGGGCTTGTACCAATACCTCCTGTACTTATATATGCTGGTTCCATTCAGCCAACTTGGGTGTAGTTAGTGAGTGAAGTGGCTATAATTATTGGATACATTCTGAGGCAGTCTGCGGATGAAAGTGTGTGTTTGTTTAATTGCAGATAATGATGATTGATATGCTGTAATTGATCCCCTTCCAGTTCCATTCAGTGGCTTCTTGCAACTTCTGAAGGCAATTGCCAATGCAATCATCCCATTTGGTACCAGCGGTGTGAATTATAATCATGAGATAACATAATCTAGGCATGAAAAAGGGCTTTACTGCAATAAGGATGAAGTGTTTGTCACTTGTGGCATATATATAATACACTACTATCCCTTCTCCCTGCAGTGCATGTATGTACTTCAAGACTCATAGGCCAACACGCACACACACACACATACATATTCCAGAGACCGCGAATGCCAAGCAGTTGCAAACAAGTACCTACAGAAATACTGGCACTCACAAAATCTAACAGATTCTTACAACTACTTTTATGCGGATCCCCATCAGATGCTCGAGTTGCAGAATGCTAAAGACCATATGCTACTTAAATATACTAACTCCAAAATTACTCTAGACTGAGAAAACGGGAGTTCCTGAGTTCCTCATTGTATGGCGATCACAATACAAAGTGTTCGAGGTTGCAAAAGTTCGGTCATATGGTCTCGACCATATTGTCCTCATCATTCTGCAACTTGAGCATCTAATAGGGATCTCTTTTATGCACACTTACATATATACACTCACACATTCACACACACACAAATACACACATATGCGCATGCACATATCTATGCAACTGCATTCATGCCCTTCCACACACATTCAATCACATGACCACACACATACCCCCACAGGTACTTAAACACACAGACAGCTTCATGTTAACTACCTGTAATCACAAAACCATCTGTAGGTTCAATAAGACTAGACAATCTTCTGATGATGTACTCTTTCTCCTCAAAAAAAAAAAAATGTAAAACAACTGACTGAGCTTCTTTACCACATTATTTCAATGCCAGCACCATTTCCAGCTGATAGCACATAGCTAATTTGTATTAATGTTTACCGTAAAGTTGTCTCCTTTTAGATCAAAATCAACTCCATAATCCCATTAAAACCAGTAACAGTTAAGATCCATTACAAGGCAAATTACCTTTTATTCGTTAATGGTTTATCAAAATCCAGTGCCCCTCCAAACATCATGAATATAGCAGCCTAGGCTAAATTTCTCTCAGAAACTCTGCAAAGCCATGTCAATGGCTTCACAGAGGCTACTGTACCAATGAGAATAAGCTCTGGAATATCCCCAGAAACAAATTGCCTGGTGGCATCCAAAATTAAATAGGACATAGAACAAAAGTAAAAAATATATGGCAAATATCAGGAAAGGTAATGCATATAAAGATAAAAACTCTCATCTATCTAAATAGGCATCTAAGAGGGCTAATTAGGTCTAGCAAAATAAACTTTGAGGTTAAGATAGCCTCCAAGGTGAAAGATTAACATAAGGTCTTCTACTGCTATGTCAGGAAACCTCAAGGTTGGCACACAGCAGTGTCCTAAACTGGTGGTTAACAGTGCTACATTCACGAAGCCTGGTAATATAGCATACCTGTTGGCAGACAAATTCAGTTACAACTTTACCAACCCCCATATCCCTCAGCCATTTATTTTATTTTATTTATTTTACATTTGTTGATTGGGCTAGTCTAACTGGATATATGTCCATTTTCAGTAGAGGCCTGAGGAGAAATGCTCGAGAAAAGAAAAAAAAAAAAAAAACATAATTTCCCCAAAACAAACATAACCCTTCTATATAAAACTAGGGAACATATACTGACTGCACTCACTAATGCCAAGAGCATGGCATCGATGTAACCTGATAGCATTCCAGGATGCTTCCTGAGCAATCTAAAATGTAACTTATCAGGTCCCCCTGGAGTTATTTAACTATAGTTATAAAACAGGCTTTGTGCTACATGAAAAGAGAATTGTGATAGTCATCTCCCTTCATATGGGAGGACCTTCAACAGATCCTGGAAACTACAGACCCATTAGTCTGACTAGTCTTATTGCAAAGGCAGGGAAAGACTTATCATGGAAATTATCAACACAAACATAAGAGACATCTATACACTTGATCTACCCCAGTTTGCCTTAGGAAGGTCATGTTTAGTGAATCTGGTAGACTTCTTTGAAAAGGTTTCTAAGGAAAATTAGGAGGGTAAAATGATACATCCGGCCTACCTACCTCTAGCTAAAGCATTCAATACAATACTTCACTCGGGTATGGAACTAGGTAAAAACCCATTAATAAACTGCTGGATATTTAACTGGCTCACTGATGGGACAGAGGAAGTTACAATCATTAAGGACACCTCCAAAAATAGGCTTGTCACCAGTGAAGTCCCACAAGACTCTGTGCTAGGTCCATTCTTTTTTGGCATCTGCTTCTTAAATGTAAAAGCAAATATCAAATGCCTTTGGCTAATCAAGTTTGCAGATGTTTGCAAACTGGGAGCAGTCAGTGAATCCTACAAATACAAGAACACCCTTTAGGAAGGTCTAACATAAATAAACGCTCCATGTCAAAGCCAGGCTTAAAAACCCAATGACAAGAAATTAATTATAGTATCTTTTGGGAAGTGTGCAAGCCTGCACAACTAAGTATTAATAAAATACACCCGAAAGTTGACTCACTAGTCTGAAAACTCATGCAACTAGTAATTTACCTTAAACCACGTGTCCAAAGAAGTCTATGTCACTTAGCTTATAAGCAAGAGCATCTCATCTAGGTCTAGATAGGTCCTCATGCCACTGTACCGAGCCCTCATCAAGCCCATCATAGAGTATAATGCCGCCCTTCAGTACCAACCTGACCAGACACATGCAGTAACTGGAACATCCACATATGTTATTTACAAAAAGAATATAAGGAGTAAACACTGTGTTCTATGATGATCACCTCAAAGCTGTCTCTCTTTACATAGTATATAGACTTCTGACAAGTGATCTTTGCCTGTCATAATAGGCATCCCTGGATCCCATTTTGATGAACCTTTTGCACATCTGCAAAGCAAACAGGATCAAAATTATTAGGGGCAGCAATACCCTAGACCTGGTCATTACCAACATGGGTGACTGTGTTCCACACCAGAAGTCAATCCCTCATTGGTTAGATCCGAACACAAGCAAATCAGCCTAGACATCCACATCCCACCTCCACCCCCCCCCCCCATTAGGGAAACCACCATAAAAAATTTCTCCAATGCCAACTTCACGCTTCTTAAGACAGAAGTGGCAAACTTAATGACACCCATGCAGACAGACAATAGAGGTACAACTGCTGAATCCTACACAAATGCACTTTATAAGCACTTACCCGAGTGCATGGATCGCGCTATCCCTAACAGAACCAAGATGCTATCCTCCAAAAAAGGAAGCCAATCTGGTGGTCCCCTGCCATAAACAAACTGCAACAGAAAAAAGAAACTGTTGCAAAAAAGAGTAAAATTCCATGACTGGAAGAACTCCCTGGTCAGCCTCAGTAAGAAGTTGAGATCCCTCATAAAATCCTCCAAAGCTAGTTACGTAAACAAAATTGCCACTGATTCTAAAGACAACCACAAAGCATTCTATAGCTATAATAAGAATCTCAATGGCAACACTCAGATCTGTTCTGAGTTACAGCACAATGGCACTAAATACACAGAGCCAACTGATATTGCCAACATCCTGGCAGATAGGTTCAGTGCTAACTTTACCCCCCCCCCGACCCCCTAAAGGGCCCATCTCTATACTGAAAGAATGCAAAGTTACTGTAATCAAGGCTGTACAGGTAAAAACCACACTTGCCAAAGCCAAGAACACATCATCTATGGGACCTGACAACATCCCAGGCTGCATTCTACATGAACTACAGAATGAACTGGCACCCCACCTAAGCACCATGTTCAATCATAGCCTCACCTCAGGCTTTGTGCCCACTGAATGGCGCACAGTGACGGCTATCCCATTCCACAAAGGGGGAGTCACCATGGACCCCGGGAACTACTGCCCCATTAGCCTAACGAGCCTGGTTTGCAAGGCCATGGAATGTATCATCATGGAACTTATAAACAAAGACATTGGTAATTTCCAAACTCTGGATCCCATCCAGTTCGGGTTTGTAAAAGGCAGATCATGTCTTCTAAAACTGATTGACTTCTTTGAAGCAGTTACCAAAGCTGTACACAAGGGTAAAGTGGTTCACACAGCCTATCTAGATCTCGCCAAGGCTTTTGACACCATCCCCCACTCTGGAATTATAGATAAACTCACTAAACTAGGTATAAATCCCTATGTCACAAGATGGGTTACCAACTGTCAATGACAGAATCCACACTGTGAAAGTAGCAGACTCCAAATCCGACTTCAGACCAGTGACAAGTGGAGTACTACAGAGTTAAGGCCTGGGTCCTCTCCTGTTTGGTATCTACTTTTCTGAAGTACAGGCTAACACAGAAGGTCTTTGGCTAACAAAGTTCACTGATGACTGCAAACTAGGAGCCATAATTGAAACTATTAATGATGGGGACATCCTACAAATGGGATTCACTGAGACAAATGCCTGGTGTCAAAGCCATGGCCTCAAGCTCAATGCCAAAAAGTGCATTGTCATCCGCTTTGGTAAAAACTCTGTACCCATGAGCTACCACATAGGTGGGAGTCTACTTAACACTGAAAGTGTGATAAGAGACCTGTGGACACAGGTGGACAGTAGTCTCTCCTTTGATAATCACATTGCCACAGTAGTCAGGAAATCCTTCTACGTGGCACACTTCATTACAAAAGGTTTCTCATCCAGGAAAAAAGAGGTCAATGTTCCCCTCTACTTGTCACTCATTAGACCTATTATAGAGTACAACGCCGCTTTTGGTATGTACCTCACAGGACATCTACAATAACTGGAAAGGCTGCAGAAATACCTCACAAAGAGGATTACCAGCCACAAACAGATGCCCTATACAGACCGTCTCAAAAAACTCCAGCTTTACTCTGTCACATATCGCCTACTCAGAGGTGATCTCTGCCAACATACAAAGCTATGTCAAACCCAGAGCTGTTGGACATGCTCCACTTAAAGAAATCCCAATCCCTCTGAGCTACATGCTCTAGGGACCTAAACCTTGTCACCACAATAAACAGAACATGCTGGAGGGATAGATTCCTGTCACAGAGACTTCCCATACTTTGGAAACAAACTACCTAACTATATCAAACAAAGCTCCTCTTTAGCACTCAAGAAAAATCTTGATGATTGGATGGGAAAAAGGAAATTCAACCCAGGGATCACCTCTGCAGCTCTGCTCGACAGGGGCACAGGAAAATAATTTTCTTGGGTGGCGAAAACCAGCTAGGCTTGTATAGGCCCTAGGGCAGATAGTCTAGTACCTACTCATGAACTAGATTAAAAGACCTAAATGTTGCTTGCAACATACATAGGACTTGCTGGAGAGACAGATATGTTTCTCAGAGAATTCCCATTCTTTGAAACAGGCTCTTCATTCATATGAAGCAGAGGTTCTTTCCTATCCTTATTTAATGTAAACTTGGACCAATGGATGGATCATCAGAAATTCACCCTGGTCTGGCGCTTATGTCTCTGAAGGACAGAGGCAATAAGTAAATCATCCCCAATATAAATCAAATTTGTGGGTCACATTTGTGTTGTATGGCTAGGAATATAATGGTGGTTAGCTTAGTATAAACCTATGAAAAGCTGTTCCCGTGAACTGCTGCATTTGCTTGTGGCTACATCAACAGACCAGTGTCCATGTTAAGGCTATTGCTAGTACATTCCCTAGTTGGGGAGCTGTCTCTGAACTTATAGTGAAGCAAATACCTCTGATCTTCAGCACAATAAGCCTTTTTGAATCTAATCATTACCGTGTGATTTCAAAAGATAACCCCCAGGATTCATGAAGCATGCGCTGGAGTAGTGTCGGCAATCTAGCGCCAAATATGGCCGTCGAGCAATTCAGAAAAGAGCTATTTCCACATGCACTATGAGCGTATGCCAGAGCTGCACAGCTCATGGTGCTTGTATGGTAATTACCCCATGTACATCACTGTAGCATGCAAATGGAGGTATATAGAGATTCATGAAGTGGTGCAGGCGTAGTGTAAGCATGCAAAAATGTAAACCAAAAAAACGGTTTACATTTTTTCAAACAGAACATCGGAGCCATGAAAGTGGACCAAACTTACGTATTACAATGTGAAGAACAAGTGGAAATACTGTTGCAAAGACAAGAACAATACCCCCGAGCCAAGAAAACACTAATGAGTTTAACGTTCTTTATTTGAAGATGAGCGTTTTCGCCTCCGCTATGCAGAAGCTTCCTCAGGAAAAAACACAGTAAGAAATAGAAGCGCCAATTTTTAAACAGTAAAAACATGATGTCACTTCCTTGGATACATTGTAACCAAAATAATCACACAAGGGGAGTGTTCGCTCCAAAAAGATTTCAAAAAGGTAAAATGTATATGTATATACAAATTACTGACCACTAAAATAAATATAAAACTAGACCATTTAAAACCATAACATTGCATTTCATTAACGTATAATATTATTATAGTAAAGTCACACTGATGCACATTAAAAATGCACATATCGTAAACCATGTAGGCTAATCCAAGGGGCATTTCTAAAGTGTAGACATGTCATCTCATGTAACTTTTGTATCTTAAAATAGAAGAAATATTACAACACTCATTCAGACCGGGGTATGAATAAGCACCCAACCCGATTTGCCACTCTAATTCCCTAGTCTCTAAGAACAGAGACTGGGGTCCACCTCTGGGACCCATAGTGACATGTTCAATCCCCATAAATTGAAAACTATGTCCCGTATTATTCAGTATATGTTTAGATAGTGCATTGTCAGTTTTTTTATTTTTTATAGAATAACAGTGTTGGTAAATACGATCACTAAGCTTGCGGTCAGTTTTCCTTATGTAAAAACAAGGGCAACAGACGCAAAAGGCAGCATAGACAACAGATTTTGTGTTGCAGTTGATTTTAGAATGGATAGTATATTTCCTATCCCTAATTGTAAAAGAACTGCCCAATCTTAAGTATTTACATCTGTTGCAAAATCCACAGGGAACTGTGCCAACCTGCCTAGTGAACCGGGTGGGTGACCTAGATCGTTGCAGTAGTTCCTTCAAGTTATTCCCCCTCCTGTAAACAACAGAAGGGTATGGGCCTAATTTTTGAAGTAATGTAGGATTATTGTGAATAAAATACCAGTTATTTTTAATAATGGCCCAAATGGTACCGACATGTTTACAAAATGTCAAAACAAGACTAGCCTTGAAGTCAACTACAGGGGAAGTGACACTAAAATTTGTATTATCCCCCAAAGGTCCATCCAGTCTATCGCCAGTTAGTGTATCCTTTAAAGGAGTAAGCCCATGACCATTATTTGAAAGTAAAGGTTTATAAAAGCCATTTTCTCTTTTCATAGTAACCTCCTCAATCAGGTCGTCAATCAATAAGACAGGGTAACCCCTATTACAAAACATATCTTTTAAAAAAGCGCACTCCAAGTTGAATGCTTCAAGTGTGCTACACATACTCACAGCTCTTACCAATTGTCCTTTGACAATTGATCTTTTTTGTTTGGGCGGATGGTTGCTAGAGAAATGTAAGAAGGCATTACAATAAGTTGGCTTCCTATGAATACACGACAGAAAACGATTATTGACCAAGTCCTTCACCAACCTCACATCTAAATATTCAATTTCAGTTGTTGAAAATTGATAAGTAAATTTTAGAAAAGTAGAAGAGCCGTTCATAAATTGAATCAGGTCCACTACGTCACTTTCATTACCATCAACCAAAATGAACACATCGTCTAAAAAACGCGTGTAATATTTAACCATGTTCTTAAACATTGAATTAGCCTTCAAAAATGTTTTCTCCCAGTAAGCAACAACCAAGTTAGCCACGCTCCCGCCACAGGGGGACCCCATGGCAATACCCTGCTTTTGGAGGTAATACTGATTGTCAAAAAGAAAAATATTTGAAGTTAATATTATATCCAACAATTGAGTAACAATAGATATTTCTTCCTTAGTAGCACCAAGGCTCAACATCATTTCGACCCATTCTACCGCTTCCTGGTGCGGTATAGACGTGTATAAATCGACCACGTCAATCGTTAAAAAAATTAAGAGATGGGTCGAAATTGATGCCGTTGATGGTTTCTAAGAAAGACCAAGAGTCCTTACATATTTCAGGGACCCGTCTTAAATATTTTGAAATGATCCCATCAATGACCCTAAAACATGGATGGGTGATGGCGCATTTTAGGAATGCCAAACATCACGGGTACTTTGGGAGATGGGATGTTAATAAAATTGAATGTATCAATATCAATCAAACCATCAATAAACAGGTCCCTAAAGTATCCACTGATTTTGTTGTAAGACCCCACCATCTCATTGAGAGAAGAACGTTCATAAGCCGCTGAGTCCAATACTAAATGCATTCTCCTATTGTAATCAAAGGTGTCAAAGATAAGTAAGCCCCCACCTTTATCAGGTTTCATTACCCTAACAGACAGCCCACACAGATTATTCAAGGCCGTCATTTGATCATACGAAGTGTTACTCTGGTGGTCAAACCATTTTGCACTCTGAAAAAAATGTCTAAGATCCAATTCACAGACATTTTCAAAAATGTTCAAGTTAGGGTGCAGGGGGGGATTAAAAGTACTAGACAATTTAAACATTGGTCGCTCACCATGTACATCATTGTTAAACAATGCTTTTAAATTCAATTTACGTACATAACATTTTAAGTCGATCAATGTTTTAGCTAAACAAAGCTTTTGGTCTGGAACAAAGGAGAACCCTTTAGCCAATAGTTCGACCAAATCTTGGTCAACACAAAAACTTGAAAAGTTATAAACTTTAAAGTCACCTTTTTTATTTAATAAGATGGTAGGTTTATTCAAATGTGCTAGTAGGACCTCTTCACATCCATTAAAATGCACAAAGATCTTGTGAATCCACCAATGCGGGCTTTGGTTGATGGTAGATGCGCCATCACCCATCCATGTTCTAGGGTCATTGATGGGATCATTTCAAAATATTTAAGACAGGTCCCCGAAATATGTAAGGACTCTTGGTCTTTCTTAGAAACCATCAACGGCATCAATTTCGACCCATCTCTTAATTTTTTAACGATTGACGTGGTCGATTTATACACGTCTATACCGCACCAGGAAGCGGTAGAATGGGTCGAAATGATGTTGTTGAGCCTTGGTGTTACTAAGGAAGAAATATCTATTGTTACTCAATTGTTGTATATAATATTAACTTCAATTTTTTTCTTTTTGACAATCAGTATTACCTCCAAAAGCAGGGTATTGCCATGGGGTCCCCCTGTGGCGGAAGCGTGGCTAACTTGGTTGTTGCTTACTGGGAGAAAACATTTTTGAAGGCTAATTCAATGTTTAAGAACATGGTTAAATATTACACGCGTTTTTTAGGCGATGTGTTCATTTTGGTTGATGGTAATGAAAGTGACGTAGTGGACCTGATTCAATTTATGAACGGCTCTTCTACTTTTCTAAAATTTACTTATCAATTTTCAACAACTGAAATTGAATATTTAGATGTGAGGTTGGTGAAGGACTTGGTCAATAATCGTTTTCTGTCGTGTATTCATAGGAAGCCAACTTATTGTAATGCCTTCTTACATTTCTCTAGCAACCATCCGCCCAAACAAAAAAGATCAATTGTCAAAGGACAATTGGTAAGAGCTGTGCGTATGTGTAGCACACTTGAAGCATTCAACTTGGAGTGCGCTTTTTTAAAAGATATGTTTTGTAATAGGGGTTACCCTGTCTTATTGATTGATGACCTGATTGAGGAGGTTACTATGAAAAGAGAAAATGGCTTTATAAACCTTTACTTTCAAATAATGGTCATGGGCTTACTCCTTTAAAGGATACACTAACTGGCGATAGACTGGATGGACCTTTGGGGGATAATACAAATTTTAGTGTCACTTCCCCTGTAGTTGACTTCAAGGCTAGTCTTGTTTTGACATTTTGTAAACATGTCGGTACCATTTGGGCCATTATTAAAAATAACTGGTATGTTATTCACAATAATCCTACATTACTTCAAAAATTAGGCCCATACCCTTCTGTTGTTTACAGGAGGGGGAATAACTTGAAGGAACTACTGCAACGATCTAGGTCACCCACCCGGTTCACTAGGCAGGTTGGCACAGTTCCCTGTGGATTTTGCAACAGATGTAAATACTTAAGATTGGGCAGTTCTTTTACAATTAGGGATAGGAAATATACTATCCATTCTAAAATCAACTGCAACACAAAATCTGTTGTCTATGCTGCCTTTTGCGTCTGTTGCCCTTGTTTTTACATAGGGAAAACTGACCGCAAGCTTAGTGATTGTATTTACCAACACTGTTATTCTATAAAAAATAAAAAAACTGACAATGCACTATCTAAACATATACTGAATAATACGGGACATAGTTTTCAATTTATGGGGATTGAACATGTCACTATGGGTCCCAGAGGTGGACCCCAGTCTCTGTTGTTAGAGACTAGGGAATTAGAGTGGCAAATCGGGTTGGATGCTTATTCATACCCCGGTCTGAATGAGTGTTGTAATATTTCTTCTATTTTAAGATACAAAAGTTACATGAGATGACATGTCTACACTTTAGAAATGCCCCTTGGATTAGCCTACATGGTTTACGATATGTGCATTTTTAATGTGCATCAGTGTGACTTTACTATAATAATATTATACGTTAATGAAATGCAATGTTATGGTTTTAAATGGTCTAGTTTTATATTTATTTTAGTGGTCAGTAATTTGTATATACATATACATTTTACCTTTTTGAAATCTTTTTGGAGCAAACACTCCCCTTGTGTGATTAGTTTGGTTACAATGTATCCAAGGAAGTGACATCATGTTTTTACTGTTTAAAAATTGGCGCTTCTATTTCTTACTGTGTTACGTATTACAATGTTAACATATGCCAATGGCTAAATATACAGCCAATGGCATAAAAAAACATGCACACCACATAAAAAATAACATTTAATGTCATGGCCACACTAACGCAAAGTACAACCACAGTGCGTGGGTGCGCAAACTAGAACACAAGGAAAATATATCTAGATGTCATAAAACTGCAATGTAACACAAATCATGATTTTACCATAATAGTCAATGATACGCATGCTACACCACAACCAAGGCGCAAGCATTGCTAAGGGTCTGTGACAGTGTTCCGCGCGGTAACTAGGATTTAGTAGTTAATGCCATGCAAATGAGTCAAGTAATACTGAATCGCAAACGTCCCACCAGCATAAGGATGTACCACACGGTGCAGTGGTACAACACCGAGTAGTGGCCTGGAGGTAAACATGACATCATGATAGGTGTGCGCCGCTGTAGCTCTAAGCACATTGGAGCATTGGTAATCCAGGTTGCCTGTTACCAAGCAAAGCTGCAGGATAGGGGTCTGTACATAGCCATAGCTATTATTAGCGGAGAGCACACAAGGTGACCGAAAGTGCATGTGAACATGGATGAAAATGCACTCAAAAGCCAGAAACCGGGCGTGCAACTTAATTGAAACAGGAAGGTTACGGGAAGACAACATGGAAAAGCTGCGGCATGGTAATTGGAGTACAAATGAGTAATTAACACCTACAAACTCACAGTGGGCCATAGACAACAGCTAACAAGGCTGCTAGTAGCTACCTGCAGAACAGGAAAGGGGAGATGCTGTACAGCAAAGAAAAGAGAACTGTCACAGCAGAACAAAGCAAACTTGCTGTAGATCAGCTACATAACACATTTCCCAACACAATCCTGGGTTGTAGAAGCACAAAACAAGAAAGGCGGCAGCTGGATGCATGCCTGACAATGGGATGTGAATCGGGTTGAAAATAGAAGTAAAGGGCAATAGATGAATCATGGCAGACAAGCGCAAGTCAACACCAAAGGCCCCACAATAGCAGTATCTGCTGTAAAACCAATAATTAAGATACTCTGCAGCTGGAATAGCACAAACACACCCAATTAAACCAGAATCATCCATTGCACAATAGTATAAGGTGTGAAAGCCCCCCACACACACTTGAGTATTCCCAGACACACTGCACCATTGGTGTATACAGATGGGGAACTATTAATATGTATATGTTAGGGGCTGCCATAGTTTTAATTCACCAGCATGTGTTGGAGACTTACAGTGGTGTGGAGGATGATGCTGACAACCATCTCAGGCACCGGAGTAGGAGAAGAGTGCTCAGACCCAGGGTAACATACCAGGGGCTACATGATCTGGAGACAGTAGAACATTACAGGGTGGACAGGGACATCATACAGCAACTTGTTGAGCTGTGCTGACCATGCCTCAGAGCCAGAAGTAACAGAGGAGAACCCATCCCAGTGGATATGAAGGTATGTGTAAACTTGAGAATACTAGCCACAGGTATCTTTCAAAGACCAACTGGGGATATCATGGGGATTTCACAAGTATCAGCATCCAGGGTACTCCACCAGTTCCTGGATGCCATGTTACCACATGCCAATGAGCACATACACTTCACCCCAACGCAGAAGGAGTTGGCCAGCAATATGCGTCTCTTCCATCGTGTGGCGGATTACCCAGAGGTACTGGGTGCAATAGACTGCACGCACATACACATCAAGTCACCAGCCAGTGAGCAGGGTAGGCACTATGTAAACCACAAGGGATTTCCCTCCAACTGCCAGGTCATGTGCAATGCCCAGGGCATTATCATGGATGTGTGTGCCAGCAGTCCTGGAAGCTATCACGACTCCCACATCTGGCATGCCTCACAGCTGCATCAGGTATTTGCCAGAGAGGACACCCATATGGCCACCTGGTGGGGGATGCTGGCTATGCACTGGAACCATGGATGATGACACCCATCAGAAATGTACACACAGCCACGCAGGAATGCCATAATGAGGCGCACGCAGAAACCAGAATCATCATACAGCGCGTGTTTGGGATGCTGAAATCATGGTTCCATTGCTTGGACATATCTGGTGGAGCCTTGCAGTACTCTCCAAGAACGTGTGCCCACATCTTCATAGTATGTGCCATGCTACACATTATGATCCTGCGGAAACAGCTGCAGCAGGGACAGAATGGTGAAGGCCCTCACAGCCCAGCAACATTGCCAAGGGACCCACAGGTACAGGGGGGCTCAGATCATGAACACCCTGAGCTAGCCCCAGTAGGCAGACGGAGGCATGCCCAGTATGCCTATGCCTTGCCAAAGAGGGAACATATAGCACACTCACTGACAGTGTGGGCACTCATGAACTGACACCCTTCTCCACCTGCACACACACACGACCACCTGTAAATTGTCATGTATAGGTGGTCTACTATGTGCATCGTACATAGGTAGCCCTCAACTATTGTACACATAACCACCATTGGCAAAAGGTAAGTCAATACCTGAACAGTATATTAAGCTATCAGCATGTGTCCATACTGTATGTACACGTTCATAGATACATAGGTAGGTACATGGCCAACCGCTGAGGCCACTCATAAGCACAGGCAAAACGTGTCTGCTGTCGCCACCCTATTGATCAACTAACTGTCCCTCTGTGGAGCAGAGCCACTTGTGGGATCCTTGGGGTGTAGCTACTTTTCACCACCCACTCTGCAAGGATTCCCCAGAGTGTTAGTGTGGGGTTTTGTATAATGTAATCAGGGATGCATTTCCAAATAGTTGGGAGTATTCCTGACAGGAATCTTCACAGATGTGTACATGTTACATAGTTTACCTTAAACACAGCTTGCATATATAGGTAGTTCTCCATAGAATAATAAACATGTGGAAAACACAACCAGTGAAATGTGCGTTCATCACCCTTGCACTACCAGTGCCTGCTCTAAGAGGTAAGATATCACTGCCAGGATTAGAACATGCGACCATGTACACATTCATCACAATAACATACCACTAAGCTACCTGAGATGTACCAATGGCAGTTGTGTTTACTGACAGGATAAAACACAAAAGGTAGGAATGTGTTTAAATAGGACAAACCGGCATGTACACAATGACAGATGTATGTTTTATATATATATATATATATATATATATATATATATATATATATATATACACAATCATATATAGAGAGAGAGGGAGAGAGAGATATGTCGATATATGGGGATATACATATATATGCAGATATATAGATAGGTTAACAACATCTACATAACCATGGAGGTACATAATAAATGGGATACCTACCACATACTGACTGCTTTACATACCGACGCATGTAATACTGAGGCTGAAGGTCCGAAAGAACACAGTACAGAAACACCAGATGCGCGAGGTGTAATCTCACAGTGTTAATGGACAGTTAGTCAGTGCTTCTGGTGTTGCGGTTTGGGTAGGTTACTGTGTGTACGTGTTTTTCTTAGGGCTGTAGTGTGTGTGTGTGTGTTCTGTGTGTGTTCTTGGGGGACTGTAATGTGTGGTTGTGGGTTAGCTTTGTGCGTCTGTTTGCGCGACCTAGGATGTAGAATATTCAAGTAGTTGGTGGTGTGTAGGGTGCAGACACCTACATGGGGTGTGTAGGGGGGCTTGGCCATCTGCTCATACATAGTGTAGGATGGTTTGTTTGGATGTGTTGGGTAGCAGTGTGTCTGTGTGTGCATGTGTGTATTCCATGTTCATGTTACCTTTGCGAGTTACTGTCGATTTTGGTATTGTGGGGTATGGGAGTCTGTTCCCGGGACTGTGTGCATTGGAACACTGTGCTTTCAGAATTCCATAGGTCTCCATTATACAGTGGTTGAAGTGTTCACATATGTGTATAACACAGACCATAGCAATCACACATTCCGCCACTACCAACCTTTATGAACAAAGGATATGGAGAGTATATGCCTATACACCATTACAAATATGTGCTATGGACATGAGCCAATGATAGTGTTACCACCTGTTCCACTTTGCAAGGGACACTCCCTCTTTGGGTGGTTGTGTCATGACCAAATATATTAAACGTGGCAAATGTCCTGGCATTGTAGGACATAATTATGTCCCATATGTACTGTAATAGTTGCATACAATAGTTATTTCTGTATCTAAAGTACCTACATGGTACAGGAAACAGGATAAGCTACTAAACTGCTACAATAATAAGCTTATAATTAGGCAAGAAAGGGAAGTTCTATCTATTGTACTGACCATGGGTTTGTGTCGGCCTGTAAAATCAGATGCGTGTCCCGAAAAGGACCCACTATGGACATATGAAAAGTTGGCAACCCTAGCCAAAGAGGGTCAGTCACCAACACAACTACGATGACTGCAAATATCTATGACAGAAATACACAGCTATCATATAGCAACACATTATTACATTCAGATGTATTTCCAAAGGGATTCAAGGACTAATATCACCTCCGTGCTATACATGAACCACATAACAGTGCCTTAATGAATCAGCCTGCAAATACCATTGTAGTAGTCCACAAAAAGATAGATGTTCAAATAGGGAAGGAACCCTCACACACATAGCGATTATGTATAAAAGCAGTTCCTACACACCTGCCTTTGCTATGCACACCCATCAACATCACCCCCACACCCAAACATATTACAATACAAACTGTAATAACATCACAAATCATTCACACACTGTACGACATCTGCAGAAGCCTTAACATACCTTGTCAGAGAGACACTAACATGGCCCCAAGTGAAATAGCTGCTGTTATACAATGGAACAGCTGCTGATGTAATAGGGTTTGTTTGCACTAATCCCATTTCAGAGGGTTGTGCGTACACCGGGATGTGTTAGCAATTAGTGAGCAACAGCACAGTATGCTACATTTGTACAACAAATCAAGGATGTCTGGTGAGCACACTGTATACCACATAACAGTTCATGCATAGCCATACGGCCTTGAGCTGGCCAAACATCCTTGCTAGACTTAAACATCTGCAGAAGTATCAGGTACAAACAAACCCTGCATAAGTATCACTGTTCCAAAATATATTACATGTAGAACTAAATCATCTAGCCATTACACACAGTCCACAGGAGTCATGAAGCTAATATATCTCTGTGTCTCTCCATATAGCTGTTGAAATACATTGCGATAACACATCTAGGCCATCTCCATCAAAAGTAAGGCAAACGGTCAACCCCTAAAAGGAAAAATCACTTCTATACCACTGTTGCCATGGTATCGGCTAATGGATTAGCTGCACAGCTGATGTGCATCCAATTAACTACTTTGGAACAGCAATTGGTGGACAGGATACCACGTTACCAATATGTAACTAGAAAAGGATGTGTCATCACACATTCAAACCATCCGTATATACCAGCGGAACAACATTGAAACACAAACCGAAAAGGATTGAATCAACTGTTAACGATACGTCAGGTTATTAATAAGGTATGTAGAACAGTCAGTATTGGCTGTGTATGTAGTACTATTCTGTAGTATTTAAAGTGCACACAATCCATATAGTGGAAACAGTTATCTTGTAGTGATGTATTGTTGAGCATAGTTACGCTTGTAGTATTTGTGTGTACTGCTGTAGGTCACAAGGCAAACACCACATACACCACAAGGGATGCTATATAGGGCTTTGAACAGAAATACTCCTCACCAGCCAACATCAGTGGCAGGGGTGGTCCAACAAGTATGTGCTATAACAGGGGATAGTATATGTTGATATATTGTAACTGTAGCCATATGTATGGGTGTAATACAGAGAATAACATGTGGAAGGTTGGGCCACTGTGCAAGTATGTTTTGCACTGTGGTATATTGTGTCAATAACTGTGTAATGTACAGTATTGTAGGCAAATATGTATTACAAGCTACATAGCATTACTGTAATGGTAGGCAAACATTAGTTATGTCAATTGGCATGTACAATACACAATAACAGGATACATATGTCTTTTAGTGAGCTGACAGTTTATCAGCATGATAGCAAAGTAAAATGGAAGAGCTATTTAACTATCCATGTACATAAGACATGTAGTTTGTACAAAGGTAGGAACTAGGCTGCCTTACCAAGGGTATCTGTAAGACTAACTAGTGTGTGTTGTCTTTCGCCACCTCCATAGGTTGGTTCTCTGTGCCTCTGAATGGCAGATTGAATAGTTCTCTGTGCCTCTGTCCAGCAGAGCCACTGCAGTGATCCCCAGGTACATGTCTGTCTCCCATCCACATGGCAACCTTTCCCTTGAAGAGTGCTCATGAGGGGCCCTGCCTGATTTACATTGGAATCGCATCCCAAAGCATAGGGAGTGTCCAGGTCAGGAATCTATCCATTCAGCATGTCCTACTCATCATTGTGGTTAGGTGCATATCCCTAGAGCATGTGGCTCTCTGGGGCTTCTGTTTAGGTGGAGCATATTCAGCAATACAGGGCTGGACATGGGCCTTGTATGTCAAGCAGAGATCACCTGCGAGTATGTGGTATGCAACTAAGTACAGCTGCAGTTTCGTAGGTTGGGCTACATAGGTCATCTGTTTGAGGTCAGTAATCCTCTTGGTGTGGTCTTCCGAGCTGTTGCAGTTGTCTTGTAAGGTATATCCCAAATGGGGTGTTGTATCCCTTAATGGGTCTGATATGACATGGGTAGAGTCACAATGGCCCTTCTGATCTGGATGCAAACCCATTAGAGATTAGGGGGCCATGTAGAAGGATATTCTAACCACCTTGTCATTATGGGTATCGAAGGAGAGATTGCTATCTACTGGTGTTTCAGGATCCCATAATAACTTTTTTGTATGTAGGGGACTAGCAACTATGTGGTAGTCCACGGGTAACTAGTTATATCCAAAGGGGATGACTATGCACTTTTAGGCATTCAGCTTGATGCCATGATATTAACACCAGGTATCTGTCTCAGTGTGACCCTTCCAGAGGGTGTCTAACAGCTGGGGAAACAGTTATGTCCCCTAGTTTGCAGTAGTCTGCAAACCTTTTCAGCCAAAGCCTTCTTGTGCTTGTCTGTACATCAGAGAAGTATATACTGAACATGAGGGGTCCTAGGACTGAGCCCTGGGGGATGGCAGTTGTAACTGGTATACAGTCAGACCTAGGGTGTGCAACTCCTACTGTGTGTGTTCTGTCCATGAGCCACTTTGCAAACCAACACATGACATAGGGCTTACTGTTCAGGCGGATGGGTATGTTGATAATACCAGAAGGAGGAATGGTGTTGAACGCCTATGAGAGATCTAGGTAGGCTGTGTGGACCTCCTTACCCTCATTTAATGCCTTGGTAACTGTCTCTAAGAGGCCCACCAGGTTTAGGAGGCATGGTCCAGCCTTAACAATGCCAAACAGGGAGGGGTCAAAGGTTGGGAGGTACCCAATGTCTCTGACAGTGATCCATGATGTGCCATAGCCTTGCAGACCAGGCTAGTCAAGTCTATAGGAAAATAGGTCCCATGGATCATTGTAGTGCCACCTTTGTAGAGTGGGATAACTGTTGATATGCGTCATTCAGGGGGCACTATGCCCGATGTAAGGCTATTATTGAACATGGTGCGTAGGTGAGGAGACAGTACGATCCAAAGTTCGTGTAAATGGATGCTGTGATATTGCCTTCAGAGTGTGCAGCTTTAAGAGGGATCTGCCAGGATGTTGCCAATATCCATTGTTTCTGTAATGTTCGTGCCTTTGTGCTGTAACTCAGAGCAGATCTGGTTGTTGACATTGAGGCTGTGAGGTTGTTGTTGATATTAGTTGCGTTAAAGTTATTGTAGCTAGCTTTGGAGGATCGTATAAGGGATCTCACCTTCTTATTGAGGCTGGCCAGGGATCTCCTCCATGCATGGTATTGTACTCTCATTTGCAACAGTGTCTTCCTCCTGTAGTACAATATGTTTATGGCAGGGGACCACCAGATTGGTTTAGTTAATTATGAATATAGTATCCTGGTTCTGTTTGGGATAGCACAAGCCATGCACTCCTTTAAGTGCTTATAGAGTGCATTTGTGTAGGATTCAGCAGTTGTAACAGTACTGTCCATCTGCATGGGTGTCATGACGTCCACCACGTCTGCCTTAAGAAGCATGTAGTTGGCCTTGTAGACATATTATACTGTGGTTCGCTTAATGGGTGTTAGCTGCAGGATGTGGATTTCAATGGTGTTCAGCACATGGTCTAATCAGACCAATGAGGAGTTGGCTTCATGTGTGGAGCACCAGTCACTCATGTTGGTAATGACTAGGTCTAGGATATTGTTGCCCCTGGTGGGTGTGTCGATATGTTGAGTCAGGGCATTGGTATTTATGAATTCCAGAAACCGTTGAGCTAATGTGTTGGTACACGAGTAGTTTTCCCAGTTAATGGTGGGGTAGATACAGTGAGGCTTATGTGATGAGTGTGGTGTTGTGCGACTGTGTACCTTCTCCACATGACAGTCAGGTTCAGGCTTGGTTGGAGAGACCTTTACCTCCAGTTTGGCTAGATGAGTGCATCTCTCACAGGTTGTAGTGTTGGGTGGTAGGCAGAGAGGCTTGTCTGTGTACATGAGGCAATGTGTACATTGCCTCAAGATGTGCAGATTCATCAGATAGACAGGCAAGAACACTGGCAGTTGACTCTTGGACATGCCTGAATATCGAATTACATTCACCTAGATAAGTGAGGAAAGTGAGTACAACAGCTACATTACTCTATGCAAGTGATAAAAGTATGTACAAAACCTGTTCACCTTTACCTGTAGGTGATGTGGAAGATTGAGTGCTATAGTAATCATTAGCTTACTTACTGCTTACAAGTCCTGAACAAGTGCTTAGCATGAATAAGCAATCCAGATAGGGTCTTAGATAATATAAAAACATGGCCCTCTCCCCCCAACAGGTACACAAGCACATATCCATGTACACCACAGGGCCCCTGTACCCACAACTATGCAGGTACAAGCTGCATGGGACCTGCCCAAATCACAGGTTGTATCATACACATATGGCAAAACAAGATGCTCTCCACGTACACATCATGTAAAACATAGCTCCCTGTCAGGTTGTGTACACACTGAATGGTGCACACCAACAGGTATCACAACCCAACAAAGGGGGAGACACCACTGATAATGGGAAGTACTGCACTACTACCCCCCTGCTGAGTCTGGTCTGGAAGGCCATGAACCTTGATCACGTAAGTGATGTCAGCAGTACAGATGTAGATGACAGTATGGTTGATGTCGCATTGTATATCATAACCTTGACAGGTCATAGGACATCATCACCCATACTGTGTACCACCTACACTCGGTATACTAGATGTACATTCCTATGTCACAGGAGTGTTTAGCAACAGGACTGCTGGCAGAAACAACACTACAGAAGGTGTCTGAATAATACGTGATCATCACACCAGTGGCAGCTACAGTATGTCAGGGTGAATTAATTCTATTCCCCCTTATTGTAGTCCATAGCTCACAGACAAACAGAAGGCATCTGCCTATTGAAGTATGTGAATGACTATGACCTAGGAGCAATAGCTGACTCACATTGTCACCCCTATGTTAATAACCCTGTACCCATGAACTACCACCTAGGCAGCGGTCATCATAATGGACACTTGTTTGTGAGGAATGCAGCTGGGCAGTTGTCTTTCCTGTGATAGCTATGTTACCACACCCATCAGGGAGTCCTATGTGGCAACCCTAATAATAATAGGGTGCCATTCATGATTATAGAGATCATTGTCCAGCCATACAGACCACTTAAGTGACCCATATCAGATCACATATTTCCTTTAAGGGGTATTGGCCATGTGCAGATGGCCTACACCAGCCTTCCCATTCCCCATCTCCACTAGGTAGGATGATGCATACCCTGAATAAATCCATGTCCAACCCAGTGATGTCGGACATGCTATACGTACTCATCCTGATCTCAAACACATACTTCATGGACATCCACCTAACACATGCTGAACAGATCCTTGTCCCATACATTTAACATAGTCCTGCCATACTATGCATTCCTGTCCGTCAAAGCTGCACATCACTCTCCACTCAGACATGGTGTGATGACCGCATGGTATATGTATCATAACCCTGTGGATCAGTAATGTGGCACTGCTCCATCTGGCCCCACAGACCCGCCTGTCGGCTACTGCCAGGTAACCTTTCATCCTAGATGCATACATGGCCCATGGCATATAGCCCAGTAGTTGACTGACTGTATATGCCATAGTTGATATCCATCCCTGCAAATACCATCTGGCTAGCCAGTGTCCCATGTGTATCACATGTGCAGCACAGGTGATACATGGTAGGATGTTGCATCACTGTACAGTGCCATGTAGATGTATATGGAAGAACACATACATGTAAAACCTTATGTGAGCATGCCTGAAAGGTCACAGGTCATGTCTGTTAAGGCAGTGTAAGTCCTTATATGTGACATATACATTGCATCAAGGTTGACTGCATTAATGTGGACACATCCAGCCATGTGCTGATAGGTGGGAACACCAGTACAGGCAAACAGACATGCCCACATCAAGACAGCAACCACATGGAGTATGAGCAATGTAATCAGGTGACACACACACACACATATGGTGATAATATCCACTCAACATTGAGTGTCACGTGTGTGACACAAACAGGTCAGTCTCATGTGAGGAATGTTGGTATACAAGGAAAAGACATCTAGAGTGCACATTAGCCAGTCCTCTTCCAACTGACTGTCGGATATGATGTTGAGAAACATAGTGGTATCATGTATACGTGATTGTACAAAGGCCGTTCCACTGACAATGCCTTTCAACATCATAGGAGGGACCTAACTGAAAGATTTAGGTCCAGGGGTTACCCTATGGGTCATGTGTCTAGTGCCAGCAATATGACCAATTCTTCCAAGAGAAATGATTTCCTCAAGTACCAGAAACACACTTCTGATAAAAGTAATACATTAAGATTCACCACCACTTATGCCCGGAATTCGAATTAACTTATTGATAGTATCAATAACCATTGGAACATCTTACAATATGATTCTGACATCTCCAAATTCATTCCAGAGGGATGCCAGTTTTCATTCAGGAAAGGCAAAAATGTAGCGGGTTTTTTAATCATTTCAAACATGGTAGCAGGCACAACAATACCCAATTTAAACAAACTACATTGTCAGGGGATCCACTCATAGGGTGTTTTCCATGTGGACACTGTACCAGTTGTGATAAAATTGATAAATCCAAACAATTTTCCAGCTGGAACTGTTCACAGGTTTATGATATAAATTTTTTTGCCAACTGTAGCAGTGACTGACTTATCTATCTGGCCAGTTGTCACTGTGGTGCTTTTTATGTAGGACCGACTTCCCGGCCACTTAGAATCAGAATCACAGAACACATCAGCAATATTAGGACACACAAGATAACGAATGCCTTATATAAACATACTCTGGTACACAATACTGCTAAATTCACATTTATGGTTATTGATATCATACAAGGGAACAGAACAAATAAAACAGGCTGGCATTCAATACTCAATACCAAAGAAAAGAAATGGATTATCAAACTGGGGGGATTATTCCCACCTGTTCTTAATGATAATTTTTGAATTAACCAATGGGCTTTTTGTAACCTCTTTATATAGCTTTGTCACACTTTTGTTTTGTCTTATTTCACTGATGAAGGTTGTGTATACCCTACCGAAACCGGTCTGTTACAAAAGTGTAATATATGTGGAGGTTTTTTAACCTGTCACAATAAAAGTTTTATTTTCAGGATCCAAGTTTTGCTGGTTCTGTCCTTTTCTGCTTTATGTTACCTTTGGGACTGTGCAATTGCTTCACGTGCAGGAACTTTTTTCATGTTACGCTGAACATATGATTGGGTCACAGGCAGAGTTGCCAAGAGCTGAAACTGTACCATTGGTTGCCATTTCATCTATATCCACCTCATCCCTGCACACCAATCCCATACCTGCACATACCCCATCACCAGTGGCCATAGATAAAGGACAGTTGGTGCATGGCAGCTTGGAACAGTAAAGTGTGGGGGCTATGGAAGGTGTGCCTGCACACCATGATGTCTGCCAAACTAATGGTGGTGCCCCACACTGGCACGTTGGCCAGTGCTGCTCATAGGAGGACCTCTGGCCAACATGCTCCTGCATGACAGAGCACAGCAGCTGGTGCCACCAGACGCATGTTTCAGGCTGTAATGGAGGCACAGGCATGTGCTGAATGATGCAACAGAGAAGATCAGAGGCTACAGAGGTCTGCTGTCCATTCTTTAAACAACAGCATCCAGGTAATGGTAAATGCTCAACAGCAGATTGCTGATGCTTTGGATAGATGGTTGTGTGACATGGTTGGAATCCTTGACTGTGGCATGACAATCCGCGAGCGTGAGCTGTCTGTGTTGGAACATCTGGTAGGAGTGAGGCATTGGGCACGTGGATGTAGGCCTGCTACATCACCTGTGTCAGGTCTAGGTGTATGAGCTACCTCACATGCCCGCTCCCATAGTGGCAGTAGCAGCAGTGCATGTGGTGCTGTGCTGTCCACACCACAACACAGCAGGCCACGTGCACATGGCCTGGGACGGTCCCAACAGGGACACGGTTCCAGTGGAATAGTGACATCAGACAGTACCCAATCTGCACCTCTGTCTGGTAGTGCTCGTGCAATCCCTGGCAGGCACAGGTCACATGTAAGTGGCTGGACACCGTGAACTGTAAAACCTTACCTGTACAGTCTGCAGTTCTCAATAATATCCCTGTGTAGGCCAGACACATGGAAAAACTGTGTGCAGACATACACGCACACTGGACACATATGTAGGGCACCGCAACACACACATGCATAACATCCACACACGCCCAATTAGATGAAAGGCCCAAACCCACACACATGCTGTCATCCAATGGTGCAGCCTAGGCCTTTGGCAAACATTAACACCATGTGCATATGATGATGCCTGTGCTGCATCCCTGACATCCACACCATCGGTGCAGGGACATGCTCATATGGTCTGATGCACAGGGTGAACAGACTAGGATGAGATGTGTAGTTTACAAATGTTGAGGACTGTTAACAGTCATAAAATATACAGTGTAGTACAGGTGTAGAATACTGTTAACAGTATGTGTCTTGTGTAACATTAAATGCATGTTGGTCATGTTGTTCTGCTGTCCTCCTTCAGGTCTAATTGCACGTGCTGGTGGATGTCAGTGTTTGCGGTTGTGTCCCATATGTCAATGTGGACTACTCACAGGTGTGTATGAATATACCAGCATGCACCGTGTTAGCTGCCACATACCAGTGACAGTGTCCACACATTACAAACACGTCTACCGTTCCAAGAGCATGATAGCTGTGTATTAAGCTACAGTGGCCACAGATGTGACATCCATAAAGGGTGACATCACAGATACAATTACATGGAGTGGTGAGGTAAGAGAGTGGTCTAGCTGATTACAAGGGTAGAAGCCAGTGGGAAGTGCGATGCCTGAATTGGAATCAGTAATACACGTCCCCATGACAGGATGCTAACACACAACTGCACCCACACACTCAGGTATTGACACACATGTATTCAGTGACACTTTAACACACACCCACACACTCATGGCTTCACCGACACAGTAACACACATTCGCACATAGTTGCTACTAGTGTGCTGAGGACCCCTGCCTATGTGCAAATCATCATTACAGTACTGTGCATCTACATGATTTGCCACAGAGAATACACATATACAGGTAGTCAGCACGGCCTAAGAACAGGGACATCAACAAGGATAGCTGAATGCATCACCTGGATGGTGGGAGGGGTCCTATCAGTTCAGTATGGTAACATACATCCTCACCCCAGGGATCAGTCAGCCCTACATACAAACACTGTGGCATTCAGTAATTAATACACCTATGTCATGCACATGCAGATACCTCACATGTATGAGATACATGCCCCTGCCTATGTCCTGCTTTATACACTGCAGTCTATACAGATGTGTACACTAATGTACAGGAGAGTAACAATTGATATGTATTCCCCACAATACGTGACAAATATGGACACACATGCAACCACGCATGCCAGTACTGTGAATCTCAGACCTGCCTAGCTCATGTTATGAATGTCAGACGTACAGCAGTATTGCACGCATTACAAATGGTACTGACCCTTCCTGTGCCAACAGTGCTGATATATGTATTAGGGACGTCGTATCTATTAACAGTTGTCAAGTGATTTACCTTCGCTATCACCCTGACCGCTGTCTAAGTTGTGTTATGTCCTTTAATTAATGAAACCATTGCTTACCGGTTACACAGGGTATTGTAGGACTGCTTGTGACACACCTGTGAGCTGTCCACAGCAAACATCCATCTGCAAAGATGCCCCGCCACTTAGTTATTTCAACACATCTGTCCATACCTGTGGTACATCTTTCTGTACATTCAGCATATCACCATATACAGTTGGAAATGTTGAGGCTGCATTGCAGCTGCATGATGCACTAGGATACACTCCACCTGCATACATCAGCAACTGCACACACGTTATCTGAATGCACAACACTATGTGTACAGGTGTGTAGGTCCTACAGTCCTGACATTTGGTCATGTTTGTAGGCATTGCAATTGGCGGATATGTGTAATAACATACATAACACATGGACTGTTGTATAATATGATGGGTGACCAGTACAGAGGGGATGATCGCTGTCAGCATTGATATCACACCTTATGTACTGTTAGCATTCAGCAGCCATGGACCTACATTCCTTGTGCATGTGCGTAATGGCTGTAGCCACCTGTTTGCACAAAGGACTACAACAGCTATGCTAGTTACAGGTATGTTGTGTGTGTGTGGCATGTACATACCCAGGGCAGGTACATGTATGTCATATCCATACATGAGGGTGTGTACTGGTGTACAGCAACAGACATCTGCTAATGGTGGACAGTACTGAGGGCCCCTGGAATGTGTAGAGCTGATCTGGTCACAGACAGTGGTATCATTGCGTTGCATAACACATGATGCAACTGTGTCAGTACATATGTACAGTCTACAGTTGATGTAAAGCTTAGTACAGTACACAGGTCAAGGGTAACATGATGGCCTACTCATCTGTCATACATGTATGGTTGCATGGTGGTGGTCCGAGGGCATGGCGGTATCTGCAGTTTTCATCCTAGAATGCAGCATGTGACACTATGTCCTGCACATGGTTCATCTGTGATGCCTTTCCTTGGGAGACTGGTCAGTACATGCGAGTGGTCTTTATGTATGTGGGTACACCACCTGGAGCAGTCCGTACCTGTGTTATGGCCCACATGTCTGGTTCTGAGGTATATGGTGGTAGTGCTAGGTTCTGAGGTATATGGTGGTAGTGCTATTATGCACTGCAGAGACATCAGCCAGGTGTTCCTCACTGCACAGATGTCAGTACTCCCCATTGTTGAATCTACAGTGGCCAGCTGTGAATATGGATGCTACACATGTAGCACTGGTTAGCATAAGAAAACAATGCAGTTGTGCTGTAGGTGTATGGGAGTTAACCTGTGTTTAGGTCATTTGCCTTGGAATGTCACTGTGTGGGCGGATGCAACTTGGGTAATATCCACACTCCCTTGTATCATGGATGCATGTGATATGTGTCAAAGGCCTGCCTACTGTCAGCCATGTCATCCCAGAATGACAGCTGATTTGTTAAAAACCGGTGTCAAATATATGTAGAGCAGCGTTCCCGGTAACAATGACAACTACCGACACCAGAGCCCATTACAATGTGTTATTTACGTCTACCTGTAATAGCATGGCCACTGCGGCCCTCCGTGTTTAGCATCAGAGTGCATCCCATTCAGCCCTGTGCTACTAAGTGTATGAGCATGCCCAGTATATCCTTGTGTAGATGGACACATAATGCATTCCGAACAGCCCTGTGCTACTAAGTGTGTGAGCATGCCCAGTGACACCTTGTGTTGGTTATGTGCCTCTGTGTATGGACATGGCCATTGTAACCCTGTATAGTGGTAGTAGTCATCCATTCCACAGATGGGCATACTCCAGGTCAGAATGGATTCATACTTTAAACACACAGGTTCACAGGTATGTACATCGTAAGTGCCAGCATCCCTGTTGATGTCAGCATTCCCAGACAGTCATAATGACAGCCTAGACATGTGTAGTCTGTGTGGTGTGATTCGTATATATGTAGTATTGTAATAGTAGTCTGTAAATATGCAGGTGTTCCGTACCCAACACTGGCGTGTGTGTGTATGTTTGACCCCGTTTGCCGGTGGACTCTAAATTGCTTTTAAACTGGCCACACTCAATACATTTCTTATACCCACTGTTAGCAAGGCCGATGATGTCACCAATCTACAAATACACCTCTGGGAGGGCAGTGTCCCACTAATCTCGGTAGCGCTTTCTGTAACTGCGTAATGCTGTAGTGGAATAAAGTAGTTAGGTCGGTGTTCTACTCCCACACTTGCCGTGTGTGTGTGTGTGTGTGTGTGTGTGTGTGTGTGTGTGTGTGTGTGTGTTCCCGTTTGCCTGAGGACTGAGTAATACCTTTATACTGCTCACACACCATACATTTCTTATACCCACCGTTAGCAAGGCCGATGATGTCACCCATCTACAAATACACCTCTGGGAGTGCTGTGTCCCAGTAATCTCGGTAGCGTGTTCTGTAACTGCGTAATGCTGTAGTGTAATAAAGTAGTTAGGTCGGTGTTCTAGTCCCACATTTGCCATGTGTGTGTGTGTGTGCGTGTGTGTGTGTCCATTTCAACAGCATACTATTGCCTTAGTCATTATGACACTGACACTTCTCTCCGGTTATCTTGTAATAGGTATTTAGCATGTAATACAGTGGACAGATGTCGCAATATTTTCATGTACGGATTACCGATGGTAACTGGGATGTGATACAGTGTCATTTGACCTGTTCCTCATCTGCACAGCCTATTATTCCAGCTACTGTCTTTGTTTGTCTGTGCACATTCATATTATTTATGTCAATAAATGGAGTGCATGTGTTACAGAGAATGTACTTCAACATATTGCTGTCTGCATGTGCGTATGCATATATACCTATTACGTACTAGCTGACCAACATGGGACGATCCAGTGGAACTGGCCCAACCAACCCTGGCACTCCTGGATACATAATCACATATCCAGAGTTCCTCCACCCCACCCGTGTTGAGTTTCCATGCGTAACAGCCATTATCTACTTGACATCGCAACCACGACACACCTTTACACATTCCCTCTCCAGAGCGTTTGGGGCCTTACACACATCTTGTCCCACCTCGTGTATTCACAGGGTCTCCCACCATTTATATTTGCACATACGTGCCTTTCCTGGTGTTATGGATTACGGCCATTTGCGGTTTACAAGTGTAGGTGGTCCCAACATGGACTACATTCCGAATGTGTGTAATGTAGACATAGCAGTTTAACGATGTTATGCCCACTGGTAGAACCCTGCCTGTGGTGTGAATAGCGGTGCTCTGCTCACTCTTGGGCAGCTTTATCTGACATACGCTGCAAGCACTATATAATACTTTAGTTGCTCTTGACTCCCATCACAACCCTTGTGTATGCTTTATTCTTACAGCGTTCATTCTTCATATATATATATATATATATATATATATATAGATATATATGTGTGTGTGTGTGTATGCGTGCATGTGTGTGTATATATATATATATATATATATATATATATATATATATATATATATATATATATATATATATATCCGTCTATACATACACATACATATACACCTACATACCTATTTACATTTCCCATACTGTTGAATTTCCACCGCGCATCCCCGCTGGCTTTACCTCCCTATATCCAACGAACATTATTCTGGGCATCACATAAAATTAGCGGCCCTTGCATGTCTTGGACCCAGAAACAGGCACACCTTAGTCACCGGATTGACCACTACACCATCCGTGGTACATTCCACATGGATGGAAGCTAGGATATAAGACTTCACTAAAGGTATTCAACAGTACTGGCAACAAATGTGACCGTTGGTTGGTGTACATATGTGTACGGACCTTTCAACCACTCTGGGACTAATTTCAACAGTAACAGGGACAAGGCAAGGACAAATCGGGGACAATCACGGACACTTTTAAAATATTAGTACTATTAATTTGAAACATTGACAGAATCAGAGCATATGCATTAATACATATTTTCTGAAGTAAAAGACGTATATTACTCTTAATTATTGTCATTATTCATTCAGTGTAATTCACCACCTTTCCAAAGGTCACTGGTTTTAGGGGGGATTAGAAGGCTGGCCAATTATTGTGTGAATGCTCTATCCATTGGTAGGGTTGCCACCTTATCATATGGCCAGGATGGGATATATTCGGGACACAACAGATTTTTCAGGGCAACACATACCCATGGTCAGTACAATATATAATACTTTTGTTTTGTGCCTAAATGTAAACTTGTTGTTGTAGCAGTTCAGTTGCTTCTTCTGTTTCGTTTACTTGCTTATTCTGTTTCTTGTAATATGTAGGTATTGTACATATGGAAATAACTATTGTATGTGACTATTAAATAAGATGTGGGACATAATTATGTCCTACGATCACACAATATTTTACATTTAGAATGGTTTTGGTATGGACACAACTGCCCAGAGGGAGACTGTCACTCACAATGTGGGACACGTGGTAACCCTGACCATTGGGCTAGACTTAGCTATTGGTGGCGCGCTAACACGATGCGTTTCACTACCACTTGGCATAACTATCGACACTAACTAGAATACAGGCACGGGGTTTTAAATGTCATTTGTTTGAGGGTGGGGACTCAATTTTCAGCTACATGCATTTGTGTTTGCTTCTTATTTTTGTGTTCGCAAAACTGTCTTGCATGCTTTGCATATGTTTCAGTATCCATGGACACTGACGGGTGTGATTACTATTAGAGGCAAGCTGTACGATTCAGCATTTTAGGTTGCACGTAAACAGCCGACATGTCCATGCCTCCGTGCGGCACTTGGACATGACCCATGCACTCGCGCACGTTTCCTATGCACATGGATGTGGCAGCAGTGCGCCTTCATTAATATGCATATGGTGCTATTGCACCATCTCTACACAGCACAGTTGGCTCAAGCCTAGTGCCGTTCTTGCACCAAGGTTCATGAATCCCGGGGAACATGTCCCAAGTACTTCAGTTTGTGCTGCTATATGAAAAAAGCTCCCCCTGTAGTATTAGTTTTTATGCCTTTAACTTTTGAACAGAATATCTGAATAGCTGGTTATTTATGCATGTGTGTGAGTATATATATATATATATATATATATATATATATATATATATGTGTGTATAGAAATACATATATATATATATATATATATATATATATACATATATTTATATTTATTGTATATATGGATCCAAGAAATGCTCAAATATTGAGCCCTTAAGCATTGATCTCAAAAATCAACGTTATTGAAAAAAAAAAAAACCCACCCCCAAAACACCCCATTATCTCTGTGTGTATTTATAAATATAGATATATAAAACATTGAAAGCCAACAATATCGTAGACCAAATCATAGAGCCAAAAGAACTGTAACCTCATTTCAGCAAATCCCTTTCCAAAGTAAGTAACCTTTTGGCCATAAAGGTGTACTTTGCCCTTTTCTCAACTATAGTGTGATCATGGAGTTGGTATATGTAGTCAGCTCCCCTCACTGGATGGGTTAAGGATGGTGCAGTTTTGTTTTTAATTGAGGTATGAGTGGTTACTTACCCTGGGAATGGATTCAATGAACCAGTCATTAGCTGAAGGGAGGTTTCGCTGCTTTCGTCTTAATGATTGACATTGTGGGCTTTCGGTGTGTTGAAGTAGACCTGTGCAGTGTGTGTGTGTGTGTGTGTGTGTGTTGATCTTGCACAGATGGTAGTGTTTAATCAGATGACTTTTTTGATCAGTTGTACTAGCATTTTTTCTGAATGGCTGATAGAGCAACTTTGATCATCAAAGGTAATTGACTTTTTAGTAGAGGTGTGTGTGTGTGTGTGTGTGTGTGTGTGTGTGTGTGTGTGTGTGTGTGTCATTCACCCTGTCCCAACTCCTAACGGCAACCTTGGATCGTACCTTTTGGAAAAATATCAAATAAATACAGTTCTTGAACACTATCACACTGCAGACAAATTTGCATCAGATATAAGTACATCAGATAAAGAAATCAATTGCCTTTTGCAATGTACTGGGTGACATTTGTGTTATCCTTATTGTGAATGGTTGACACGATTTAGTTGACGTATTATGATAATTTAACCATTCATGATGTAATATGTAGCTACTCGCATATATGCACACATGAATAAAAAAGCTGTGCACATACAAAGGCACACACACCTATTTCTATATCATGTTAAGTGTCAATTTTTGACTTCTAAAGTAGAGTTTAATCTTAAAATCACCCTTACATTTTGTAATTGTTATTTGACAAAAATAAAGATTTGTTAATTACTTGCACATACTTAAATACATGCTCATTAAGAATATGGAGCTACTGGTATTTATTTTCATATTGTCTGTGGTCTATCATTAACTGGTATTAGATGCTTATAATTTGCCTGCTAGGCAAGAACATATTAATGTGCCTATTATTTACTAAATAAATCCAAGTAGATACCAGAAAGGCAGTGTCGCATACTGTAACCAGCAAAAGTATTAGAAAAGTTGGGCAGGGGATGGAAGTGGTGACTGGACTACAGTAGCTTTAGCATTTTAGGGTGAAAGTGGTCATCCTGGTCAGCTGACCTACTCATTTGTATCTGGATGCTTGTGTGCAGCCAGTGGCTGTTGGCCCAGGGGGATGTGGGATTGTTGATCACAGGTTTGTGACGGTAGTCCTCAAGGTATGAGAGTGCATCACCATGCTCACATCACTGCAGGAAACAGGAAACACCTTGCTTTTACTAAATTGTCTACATCTGTAGCCAGGAGTGGGATTAGTGCCAAAACATAAATAAGTCTAATGACTGCCTCTTTATAGACCAACACTGATTGTTCTCAAAGTGATGGGTAGCAAACAGATAACAGAGGTATCTTGAATGTCAAGCTGACAAAGGTGCCAGGAAAAATGTAGATAGCTGAAGGAAAAAATGTACTGTAACATGGCAAAAAAATGAAAAGGGAACAGCAGATGAAATCAAGAACATGAAACTGAATACAGAGATCAAAAGGAGCAGTCTAGGTCAGATAAGCAGAGAAGACGCAAGTATATTCTTCAGGATGTGGGGCACAAATGCTTTTTAGGACATGCTGGGGTGGTAGAACACACGGGGAATACAGTACAATGTGGGCATTTGTGAAAATGAGAGAGAAAGATAAGATTGTGGTTTTGCAACTTTGGTTAGAAAGCTCATACTTTCTGTACCTCACAGCCTCTTGTATTCTCTCAAATGGTGTGAGATTTCATCATCTTTGCTATGCACCGTTACTGAGCACATAAGGGAAATTATAGACCAGTGTAATTTATGCAGTTCTTATTATAAAATCAGAGACAAAGTACTCCTTAAATTGAAATCATTTAATGGATGCATTTTTACTTTTTATGCTTCTGTCTCACCATGAATTTCTGCTGATTTTATATGAAAATGCATCTATTTTGTCCTGCCAACCACTCTTGTAATGGGTGGATATAAATCCATATGCTACAAAAAAAAAAAATACATATATATATATATATATATATATATATATATATATATATATATATATATATATACACACACACACACACACACACACACACGTGTGTATACATTTTCATGTGCATGTATTTGTATTTATATTTATAGGTGTGTGTCTAAATGTATCCATATATCTATGTCTACGTATGTGTGTGTGTGTATATATATATATATATATGGGTACACTTCACATAATCGAATTACTGAAATCTCGAATTTCGTATGGTCGAGACCATATGATCGAGATTTCAGTAAATCGAATATGTGTAGTGTTGAAAAATAAAAGTTTACTTACCTTAATACATTGCGTACACACAGAGGCAAGGATTCTTGTATGCTCTGTGTGTACGTAATGTTTTTTTTTTGTGTGGTGTTGACAGGAAATGAGAAATCTCCCATTTTGCGCTGCCGCATACAGAGTAAGACGGGAGATTTCCCATTTCCCCACTGTAGCGCGATCTTGGAGTTGGTATATTTAAGTAGGGGGGGTTTGGGGGTCACAGCCCCCCACATGGGGGGTGCAGGGGGGTGAAGCCCCCCTACAAAAGCGAAGTTTGTCTTTGTTTCATTTCAAAAGTTCGAGTTTACAAAACTAAAATTCGAGCTTCTGAAGTGAATCCATATATATATATATATATATATATATATATATATATATATATATGGATTCACTTCATAATCTCAAAATACTGAAATTTCGAATTTCAATTTTGCGAGACAATGAAATCGAATCCACACAATACCTAAACACCAAAACCACAAAATTCAAAACACCTAAAACACAGCACACACCAGACCATACATAAACCACCCACATTGCAGCATAAACATAACATACATCTACAAATGTAAAATGCAAATAAGCAGGGGGGTAAAACCCCCAGCCTCCCACACCCCCTACTTATATATACTGACTCCGAGATTGTGCAAACAGTAAACAAAAGCAAACACACACACACACATATTACACATATTGGCACTCTCACATACACAAACTCCCACACAAAACCCTTACAAAACACTCACTTACCTGACATAAAACCTAAAGCCACACACGGCACTGCAGACCATCCACATACAATCCCGTACAGTACGTAGCTTAAAGCATTAACTGCAAATTTGAGATATTCGAATTCACGATTATGCACTTTCACTATTTTCAAACTTCGAATTTATAGTCTTGAGATACTAAAATTTGACATTTCAGTATTTCGAGATTATGAAGTGTTTTTTATATATATATATATATATATATATATATATATATATATAGTTATTTGTGTACATGTGTCATAACTCAACATTTCGGCACTTTTTCCTGTTGGACATGGGAATAGCTTTAATTCAGTACTATGCAGGTTCTCATATGAGTCATATATAGTTATAAAAACACTCTGCTGTTCACAAAGCATCAAGTAACACATACAAAGTTCAACAGTTGCTGTGAGTATAATCTGTATTAGATTTGCTTTCATTACAAATGCTATGGACATTCATGCTGTCTGGATTTACCTTTTTTCCTGGAGAGTTAAGCCACAGATGGAAAAACCTGTTCATTGATGCCAAGACAGCTAACAGAGAAAATGTTTTTTTTTTCTTTTCCTAAAATTGAGATACGACTTCAAGCTTTATTTGAACATGTTTTGACAGAAGTGTTAAACAAGGTCACATGTGCTCAACTTGAATGAGTTATACGACAAAAACAAGCTAGCACAAGGCTTAAAAAAGTGCCAAGCATGATGAACAAAACAGAAGGCGGGACTCATTTTCATGAAACATGGCTGGAACAGGGGTAATCATACTGTTCCTATTTTAAATGAATTTCCACTAATCATCACGCATGCAATGTGATTTTTCAGAAACACTGTTTTACTTGTTTTATGGTTAGTGCAATCCATGAATAAACTAGGGCATCTGTAGAGCATAGACACCATAAAATGTTAAATTTAATTTTAATGCTGTTACAAGGCACACTATAGTTTTTGGAGTGGAAATACTAAAATCATTTTACATTTTCCTCAATGTTGATGTAACATCTCAAAAACACACAGTATGTACTTATGGGCTCTACTGTCTTCTTGACTCATCATGCTAATATCTTTGATGTGCACCTTATCTACAAACACAAATTATTTAAACCAGTGCTCAGAAGAAAAGTAGACAACAGCTTAAGAGTAATTTGCCAGTTAATAAAGAACTTCCAGTGGCACATCTGCATATAATTAAACCTGTCATTTTCTAAAGTCACACAGATTTTGGGAAGTCAGTCGACTAGTCTTGGATATGATCACAGCTTGTTACAAAATTAAATGATGCCAACATTTCCTAATAAGCATCTAAGTTTTTTTTTTTTTTTTTTTGGCAAAGTAGAACATCCTTTCTTCTCTAAAATGCAGGAAATATAAAAGCTTTTCTTCATACTGTTGTGTTCTTCCTCACATGAACGGCAGCTTTAAAGTCTGTTATCTGTATTTTCACAAATCCAAGTTATTCATGATTTTGCTTTCAACACACAACCTGGTATTCAGCTACTGTACTCTGCAGAACCTGTGTAGATGTCAGTTATTCCTCCTCTGCCTCATTTTCTACTGAATGTGACTGCAGAGTTGTTATTCTTGGTTACAATAATGTTTAGAGGATATTGGCCCTGATTCCAAAAGACTTATTCTTAGTGTAAGCGACCACTTATACTGAAAGTAGGCTGAGAGCAGATGTTTTGGAATCTCGTGTCTGTAGTAATCCTGTACATTGAAGTAAATCACTTAAACTGAAAAAAAGCAAGAAACCAAACTAAATTCCAAAAAATGGATGCAAGCCTTGTGAGTAGTGACCCTTTATTCTAGTAATTCAAGATAAAATAAATGCTCTCACACCCAAAAATTGGTGCTTCATCAGATTGTAAAAAAAAAAACAAAATCAAACATCATCAAATAGGTTCAATTTAATTCAAAACTACCCAATCAAATTGAGAACACAATTTACATATGTAAGATAAATACAAGCCAATAAACCCTACCCCCACTAAAATGATTAGACCAATCATGTCTGAATATCTGCTTGACTAATCATTGAATAAAAGCTTACATTCAAACCAATGAAAAGTCAAAAGCTAGAAGCAAAAATATGTCAGTCGAGCATTATCAAATCACAAACACAAGCCTATCAAATTCTGCTTCCTACAATGTACAAGCAACGAAACTTCTGTATGTGTTTCACTAAAAGATTAGACCAGTCATGTTTGTATCTGCTTAACCAATCACTGAATAAAAATTCACATTCAAACCAATGAAAAATTAAAAGTCAGAAGCATAAACATGGTAATCGAGCATTATCAAATCAATGAACACAAGCCTATCAAACTATGCTTTCTGAAATGTACAACCAATCGAAATAAAGCAACAATTAAACTTCGGCATGTGTTTCTCTGTCATGGCATTCACACAGTTATGTTCAATTTCCAAAAGGATTGGGCCAACAGACAACAAAGTAAATAAAAAATAAAATAAAATAATATGAAATGGGAACTCTGTCCCATGCCTGTCATATAGCTTGTTTAGTTTCCCCTCATAGTGTTGGGACATAAGAAAATACAACCAATCAAGGCTGAGCGACCACAAAATCTTCACTTATGGATCTTACAATCAATGAAATAGTACATCAGATAATAATGAGATAATCATGAACTTCTATTCAGATCTAAAAGGCATCATACCTACAGATAACCAAAATAAATAAAAAGGTAAAGATGAATTAATTCAAATCCAGGAACTCTATCCCATGTCTGTAAATAGATCAATTGCCGCTCCCACAAAACATTAACAGTAAGAACAAAAATTCACTAAAACCAATAATATGACTTCAACACTTAAAATAAGACCACCCTATAAATACAACATAAATTTAACTAAAAAGACAATTAAAATAACTCCGTTAAAAATAAATTATCAGCTGTGTATCCATACATATAAAGTACTGCTTGATCAGTTCTCTATTAGAAAACTAACACATTGTACTAATGCAGCACTAATGACAAATATAGACACATCCTTAAGAAAAAAAAAAAACATTACCTAGACTTTGCTTTAATTTTTAATAGATGTCCCATTTTTTATATTGGGAAAACCAGGCAGGGGCTAAGGGACAGAATGTATGAGCACCATTATGGCATCTTAAAAAAGAAAAAAATTAAACTACTAATGGTTTGTATTACCATACTTTATTAAATTCAGGACATTACTTTAAATTTTCTGTAATTGAAAGAGTGATGCATAATCCCATGGGTGGGGATTGGTTATCACATTTAGATAAACGAGAATTATACTGGATTTTAAAATGTAATGCAATAAGTTGGCCCGGGCTCAATGGATGCCTATTAAAAATCACACCCTCCACACTGCAAAGTTTCTTCTTGGTTTGTTTTTGACTCAGTATAGGTTTCATACTGGGTTTTCTGAGACTTTGAGGGATACCACAGATTTTTCTTTTTGCAAATATAATATGCTAAGAACATAATAGTAAATGCACTAGTCTGCTATTATTATCAAGTAAAAGACAGATTTTAGCAAATGTACCATTAAATTCTGCAAATTACCATTTGAAAATGCTTCAGAAGTGTCTTCCTTACACATCACAGGTTAGTTCTGCCCAGTTCCAAGTTACTCAGCTCATGTATTAACCTTAGCAACCACATCTTTTACTACAGTTATACATGGCCTTACACCAAGATGGTGTATTGGTCCAAACAGTATGGCCATCAGGTTTTTCAAGTCTTACTAGTATTACAGTTTAACAAACCCATCAGTCCAAGGAAGAGAAACTCAACTACATGGCAAATTTCTCTTTTATTCAGATTTTGTTGCCACACCATTGGGTACAATTCCACTAAGGAAAAGAAAAAAAACACGATTACTTGTCTTGGCCTCTTGTTGCTCACAGAAACTAGAAAGGGTATTAGTGATCTGTACAAAGCAATTGTAATGCTCGGGTGCAAAACCCTATGTAAACATCATAATTATATGCATCAGCCTCATGGGCATATAACAGTGGGTATTTAGAAGCCCCTAAGCAGCACACACAGTTCTCAGAAAATCACATTTTTCACTCTAACATGAACAAACAAGTGATTTATCAGAACTCCCTATTGAAATGTCTGGAGTTTTAATGCCGAGTGACAACAGATTGAAAAAAGAAAAAAAAAACAAAGAAAACAACAGGAAAAGAGCAAATATCAAACATTGCCCTTCTCCTTTAAACTTATTTTGTAGAACCCTCCAACAAGGGGGCAAGACTACACATCCCCATCCAGAACTTAAATATACCGCCTCTGACATCACCAACTTCCAAGAAATGCCCACCTCAGACATGTCATATACTTGCCCATTTTTCAGGCTTCCAACCTTTGTATTTCAAGACTTACTCATGCTGGTCCTGACATTTCAAATAGTTATTGATTTCTGAATTTCAGTGCATCAATGACACACAGAAAAGATAAATTAGCTGGACCATAACAATACCTAGGTTTGCAAAAACTAATCAAAGAAAAATGTTGAGTTGATTACCCCCAATCAGGAGATCCTGTGCAGGTAAAAGGCTAGATGTGTTCTGTTCCTTATATTGTTTTGATATTAGATTTTATACTTTGTCAGATTAGTTAGGAATGCATTAGGAAAGAATTCTGTCACTTACTGAAAATTGTTCATATTCTTTTTTTCAGTTATGAGCATGTGCCTATTTCACAGTCTGGACACAGCAGTGAAGACATCCTTGTGCAGTTTTCCCAGCTCTATCCCCATACATCATAGCTTCCTTTACTCTGGGGAGAAGATTCTATTCTTTGATGGTGCAGACCTGTTTAGGATGGTTGTGAAGCATTGTGCTGCTTCAGCTATCATAGCAAAGGAAATGGTTCTACTGTAGGACATTGTACAACTCATTAGCTGTTTTGTTTTTATTATTTGTCTGTCATTTTATCCATATTTCTACGGCAGTTTTTTCAGTCCTCAAGCAGCTCTCTGAGTAAGACTACTAGACTATACTCCTAGTTGCACTGACATTCTCTTTTATTTTGTAGACTGTGTCCTTTGGTTAAGTGTGCGAGTCATCCCGTAGCCTTCATAGTCATTTGAGTCTGACACCCTTTATCTATGGGATCTGTAGTACAATGGCATAACTGGATACTTTTGAGTTCTGACAGCACACAAAGCAAATTGGGAAATCTGACAACATGCACACTAAGCAAACTGGTAAAATTAATGTTAAAATTTAAATTATTTCATCTCCTACACCCCTGTTATTATGTACATTAACTCAGAGACTGCTGAACTTCAGAGTAGAGGGACAGTCCAAGATACTGGTGTATTAGAACTAGTATATACTATGACAGTCCACAATTAAATTCTTGTCATTCAGACTATTAAAACTGTAGTCCTCCGACATTCACTGAGCTGTGACATCAAACAGCCTTTCATGTATCACTATATATTTATCTAAATTGCATAGCTGAAAGACACTGACATCAGCTATGCTGGGGCACCTTAAGTGATCAGCTGACAATCACTAAAGATATCAAGAATTATACCAACCATTCTAATGTCCTGAGATGATGTGTTATGCTTCTCTGAAGAAGTTATCCTGAATAGATTAATGAAAGCAAGATAGCAGTGTTCCACCACACTTCACGTGCTTAACTTCTGCTTTGACACTTATTTCACAGTATGGGATTACAGTTGTTTCCTGCATCATCTCATAAAACTTCATTTGCTTTTACCATTCATTTGGAATAACTGATACAATATTCACAAATGCTAAACTGAGTTTTGTCTCTCCATCTTGTAAGATTGCCAGTCCGAAGAGGCAATGTGGCTGCATGGTCTAGTGGTGACATTCAATGCACTAATGGGAGACTAGTACTTTATTTTGGAAACTTGATTGTGTTGAAGAACTTTGGGGGCTTGTCAGAATCCTGGAGAGGCAGGAGTTCTTTTTTTCTTTTTTTGTTTTTTTTTTACTTTTGTTTTCTCTAGGTTCATAGATTAGTACTAAGCTTACTGCCCTTGTGGGCCATTTTAAGCCTAGCCAATTACCCCATGTGAAAATCAAACCCTGCTCCTTGTGTTTGTAAGGTAAACACCTTAACCATTATGCCAGCTCCCCCCAGGCACTAGCTGTATTGAGTTCTGTTTGATATTTAAGCAATAGCCGATGATATTGGTGTGGTATATTAAGCTTTACCCACTGCTGGTGTGGTTTAATCACGATGGTGAAGCCTGAGTGATTAAATAAAGCCAACTGTGGGTAAATCTTAATATACCACATCACGGAGCTGGCTATTGCTATTATACAATATATAATATTAATGCGTATGGGACTTGCATACCCAGTACACAAGTGCTTTGGAAAGGAACAGCAGAGAAAAGGTCTCCATTTTTTTCTTTTTTAAATAAAAAAAATGTTTTAGACAGTTTAGGGATACGACAGAGACAGAATGGAGGAAATACAAGAAAAATCAGGTATGTGTCTTAGTTTTGAATAATCTATACCAGATTTTCCTAATGTTTTCTCTGCCCTCTCTCCTATGTCCAGAGTCTGAATTTTAGATTTATTTATTTTTGTAAATAAAATAAACACATTAAAAGTTACAGTGTATACCAATGGAAAAAAGTCCGGGCGACTGGACCTTTTTCCGTTGGTATATGATCAGATTTACAACTGGCACGCTGATTGGGTTGACCAATCAGCGTGCTCGTTTTGGAATATTAATGGCCAGTCAATGTATAATTTTTTTTTTGTTTTCTCTAGCTGTGAGCAGACACTAGCTGTATTGAGTTCTGTTTGATATTTGCCCAGCTTTTCATACTGCTTAATGGGCTTTCCTGAAGTCATTTATTTACACAGTTTACCTCAAGTTACTTGGCTAAAGTCAAAATAAATTCCTGAAGAAATTCTAAATCTGGAGTCAGTCTGATTTACTTTTATGGCCAACAATGCTTGTTTATCAACATATCTACTGTAGTTTTAAATGCTATTTTTAAAGATTAGGATGTCTGCCATTTGTTTTTGAATTAGCTTGCCAACTTTGGATAATGGGTCTGTTGATTATGTTGCCATCATGAATTACTATTATTTAGTTTAAGAATAATGAAAGTGTTTTAAATTTCCTCAAAGCCACATGGATTTATAATTAATGTTCTCAGAGATGCGCTTAGTATGCAAGTCTGAAAATTTAGAATAGTATATCCTCCAGATAGCATACCTTGTGGATATTTCATGCCTTTTCCTCTTTAAAGCTGTTTCTGCAAGAAAACCATTTAACTACTTCCAGAAATGGACTTTTTATACACAGTTAAGTATTTGCTTTTAATAAATTATTGTGCCTTACTTTTGCAGAAATACATGGTTATACTTTAATATGGTGATACCTTCCATTTAGTAACTGAATAATCTTCATCTGGCACTCTGGTCTTCTGATCATACAGACATCTTCCACCCAGCTTTTATTCTTGTTGTCATATTTTAGACTGGCTTTGAGGAGGTTGCAGGTAATTTACAGGCATGGGGAGTACTGACTATCAACATGCTTTGGATTATTTGATGATAAAGCATCAGCTTGGGGTGAAACCACAAGTAGACAGAATCACTGCCTTAGCATATCCATTGAGCCTGATTTTCTGATGGTACTGGTACTGAGGGGCTTCATCATGTCTGCTCTCCTGAATGTACTTAACACAGATGCCAGGCCCACTCACAGCAATACAGGGATTTTCCATTAACTTTTTATCACTTATTTATTTTATTTATTTGATATTTGTTAACCAGGTTAGTCTGATTGGGCAACAATCCCTTTTTCAGCAGAGACCCGAGGAGAAAAGCTTCAACAATAGTACAAATAGCAGAAGAATACAAAGAGTAATTTACATGACCAAAATTAATTATTATGAGCAAGATGAATCAAGGCTAAGCATACATAGTACAAGGTACGATAGTGACAGATGCAGCAAGCAAAAGACAACACACAAACTGTACAATATATACTAAAACTGTACAATATATACAAAAAGATACAGAGGAATAGAGGTCCCAGGGTAGAACGCAATAGGAACAGTAGGTCCTTTAAGATCTCTGATGTAAAACAGGTGGGTTAAAACCTTGTGTAAAAGGCCAGTGAACAGTCAACAGGTTAGGGAGCACAGAGAGCAAAGGAAACTCATTAGCAGAGTATAAAGCAGCAGCGGAGAATGTGAGACAATAGGATACAAAGTTCTAAAAGAGAGAAGGCATATTAATTCAGGTCATAAGAGGGTGCAACTACAGGAAGTTAAAGTTATGTTAAGTAGGATCATTGCATGGGTAGGACCAAGATTTCTAGAGGCTTTCTTTCAGTAGTGATAGATCTAAGACTCAAAGGGAGCTTATTCCAGGCATTTGTTACAGAGTAACTGTAGAGGAGTTTGCCACCATTTTTGATGTGCTTATAGATATACAGTAGATGCTGTTAAGAGCTACAGCGAGCACGGTTAGAGGCGTAAGGCTGGATTAGAGTAGAGAGAGTGGGGCAGAAGGAGGGTTCGTGTAAGACAGTGTGTGTCATGAGAAGCTGGGGTAGTAGTATTTGGTTATGAAATTCCAGCCACTGCAGTATTTTTAGAGCAATGCAGTGGTGGGTACAATAAGGTAGGTTGAAGTAAAATCTAGCAATTCTATTTAGGTAAGTTCTAGTTTAGGCAGAATATTGGACTGGAGAGATTTGTGAGTATAGGGGATGCATACAGTAGTATGGAAAGTAGAAAAACTTGTGCCAGAGAGAGTCTTGAAGTATTTGGGAGGAATTCTTTTTTATGTCTGTACAATGCACCCAGCTTTTGATGCGTCTTTTTAATGCAATGTTGAGTATGGAGATCGCACTTCAGTTAGTCATTGATGATAACACCTAGAAGATTAGTGTGAGGTTCAGTAGAGATGAGGGTGTTGTTCGAGAAGACAGTAAAGGTAGCATTGTGATGCTGGAGAGTTGCATATAGGAATAAGAGAAGTTTGGTTTTCTTTAAGTATCAGTCGACTGGAAATGAGACATCATTCTACTGCGTGAAAGGACTGTTGGGTGAGGGTGTGAAGATGAGTGAGGTTATCTGAGTGGGAAATGATAGTAGAGTCATCGGCATACCAGGATGGAAACTTGGGATTCCCCTGTTTGAACAGGTAGGAAGGGAGACATATTAGACTGCCATTTCACAGCCTGGAATCTGTTAGGGAGGTGGCTGAAAAACTATGATAGTTTAGAGTTAGAGGTGTTAAGTGGAGCTAGTTTGGCTAGAGGTAGTCTATGGGAAACAGTACGGAAGGCTTTAGAGAGGTCAGGAAATAAGCAGGAGACTAACTTATTGTTGTGAGAATTTGCAATAGGATTTATGAAGGATGTCTGTGCATTAGCAGCACTGTGTTTTGGGCGAAAACCATGCTGTGTGGATGCGAGAAGATTTTCTTCCAGAAGGTGTTCAAGACTCTCTTTGTGAATGCGTTTTTGACAGGGAGGTACGATGGCAGTTGGTCTGAAATTAGAGGGGTCAGTAGAGTTACCTTGCTTTATGTAAGGGAATTTTTTCTAAATGTTATGCATGGTGTTTTCCTTAATGGATCTGTTTACTAAGATGGAGATGGGGATAGCAATAGAATTGGGAGTAAGTTTTAAGAATAATGGGGGCAGATTCTCAAATTATGGCAAGCATGCTTTCAGTTTACTAAGAAGGGGTTTAATATAGGCTGTGGGGATGGGTTTAAGAGAAAAGGAGGAGGATGGAGAAAGAGAGGAGGGTGTGGAATGGGTGTTAGTATAATTTCTGGTAAGGCTGCAGATAGTAGATGATAAAGGTATGCAGGAAGGAAGGAGTATCGGATGCATGGCTATTAGGGCAGGGGTTGGGTTGGGATGGGCTACCAGGATGTAGCAGCTTGTTAACTGAATGCCAGAAATTCTGTGAGGGTTGTTGAGTGATTTATGAAAGAAGTTTTGGTTATCGAGGGTTACTTTTTTTTTGGTTTGGTTGCAGAGCTCTCTATAGGTTGGAAGATCAGTGCGGGATTTGGATCTCTCCTATTTTTTCCAAACACTTTCACTCCTATTCATGAGATCTGTGGTAGCTTGAGTTAGCCAGGGGGCAACAATGATTTTGATTTTTAGTTTCCTAATGGGTCCAGGGAGCTTAGTGTGACTAGAAAGATTTTGTTGAATGACACAACAGCTTCCTCAAGGGGGAGCTTATGGAACAAGGACCAGTTGATTGAAGAGAGCTGATGACTGAAAGTTACTGGATTAAAATTAGAAAGATTGCCAGTCTTTTTATTGATGGGGTTTGTAAAGTTGAGGAGTGTGTCAAAGTATATAGGTTGGATGATGATTGATTAGGGTATCAGGTAATGTGGAGGGGTTATGATATAGATTTGGATTGGAGGTGAGGACCCAGTCTAGAGTGGAGCCCTGGTTGGTGGTTTTATTTAGGTGAGTATGAGTAAAGATTTGTTGCAAGAAACAATAAAGGTTGATGGAGGTGTTTGGAGAATCAGTGTCAAGGGAGTTCCAGTCGATGTTGACATCACTTAAGAAACTGTTTCTTAACAGATAGTCTGTAAGATCAAAGATTGAAACAGCTCTAGGATGGAGATGTTGTTACCAGGGGGAATATAGATGGAGGCAATAGCCAAGTCTTTGTATTTACTTAATTGACAACTAGGAATGAGGATTTGGGCTGGATGAAAGTCAGAGGAACAGATGTCAAGAAGTTGAAGAGTGAGCCTGTTAGAGTACAGAATTACAACACCAACACCTTTCTTCTTAAGCTGATCTTGGTGAAGGATGTTACAGCCTGGTGGAAGAATTTCTGAGTCAGATATGTGAGGTTTAAGCCAAGTTTCACAGAGGCAGAGGATGTCAGGGGTATTTAATGTGAACCAGGTGTGGAAAGGGGAGATTTTATTCATGATAACTCTGAATGTTCATGGATAGGATGGATAGGTTTTTAGGGTATGTAGATGTTGGAGTCTGAGAAAGAGAATGAGCAGAAAAGGATCGTGGATGTGAGGTGAGAGAGGAACTAAGATCAGGACCAGGGTTAGGATGCATATCACCGGACAGTAATAAATTGGAAATGAGTAGACTGAGGTAAGTAGATAGATTATGTAGGTGGAAATGTTTCATCGTTAATGTGAGGGGGAATATGGGTAGGGAGAATATCTTAAGGTTATGCATAGTAGAGTAAGAGTGAGGAAACAGAGATGGGGTTACAGGGAAGTGTGTGAGAGAGAGGGGGTAAGATATGGGTAGGAAGAAGTAGGTGTAGGACTTCTTGGAGGGAGGGAGGGTATACATATAAGAAGTGGCAGTGTAGTTAAGGCAAAGGATGGAAGTTGTGAGGATAATAAGAATTAAGCTTTAGAGATGTATAGCTTTGGAGAAAACAGTATGACAAAGGGTGTGGGTTTAGAAAAGTGGTCAGAGATATGAAGTGCAGTGTGTAAATAGGAGTGGTTGCTTGGGTGTAGGAGGAACTGTTTGTTGATTGGAAGCTGTTGGAGGTAGATGGGAGGGAATGGGGTAGGGTAGTGGCAGACCACCAGAAAGTCAGAAAAAAAAAAAACAATCAGAAAAACAGTGAGGGATTTTTACTGAATGCAAAGAATAAAAAATAGCTTAGGGAGTCAGGAATAGTAAGAGTCAAGGAGGGGCGTTTAGTTTGCAGAGCAGAGAGTACTTAGAGTCAGTTTAAAGCAGGGAAATAGATTAAAATGACTTAAAGCATAAGAGTTGGATTAAAGGGGGATAGAGTTGTGCATAAAGAGTTACAAAAAGTGAGGGTGTAACATAAGAGGAGGATGAGGTCAGGAGGAGCAGACAGAGGATAAAAGGTTGAGGTAGCTAGAAGACAGATAAATCATTTCACAGGAGCAGATAAGTGGGGGGGGGTGATAGAGTGATTACAACTGGAGAGGAAGAGTTGGGTGTATGAGTATGGGCAACTAAAGAGAGAATATATGAGAGTAGCAGAGATGCTACGGGGATGTATAGCAATAAAAACGGGGAAGGGAAGGTGAATGATGGCAAGAGGAGAGGGAAACTGGTATATAAGCAGGGGAGCAAAGAGAAAAAAGTGAGGAGAGCAGACTAAAAACTGTATCTATAGAGGTAAACCCGGGGTTACAGGTCTTTGCTGGTGAGCATCAAAACCACTATTAAATGACAAGTATGATTAAAGGATGACTTACAGTGTGACATACATAGAGCTCAGGCGGTAAACACTTCAGGCAATGTGTGACTGGAAAAGCAAGTGGTTCCCAGATCTGGCCAGGCTTTTGGGATATTCTCTGCAGATGGTACAAGCAGCAGTTACCTCTCCTGGAAATGGAATACAACATAGATTAAACTAAGGTAACAGTTAAGGGTACAGAGGAAGTTAGGAAAGCTAGAGAGACAATGGATACAGATTAGTTAGGTAACTGTAAACAGTAGCAGGGGGAAAGCAGAAAGCAGTAGACAAAAATAACAGACAAATAAGAGATATTCTTAACAGTATAAGACATGAAATATATCAGTGCAGGTAAACAAAAGAAAAGCACAAATGCAATTAGCATATCATTCACATCTTGTAACAATACACAATTCCTCCCCGATATAAGCAGGTGCACAAGTAGTACTATATTAACCTTTAAGGTACATGAAATTATTGGTTAAAAGTGTTCAGTATCCATACTTTCAATTTAAACAGGGTACTAGCAGGAAAATAGGCATGCTGCATTACGAAACATAGGATAAATAACCAAAAAACTGTGTAGCAAGCAGACTAAGGATATATATGATTGCAAAAATACCAATGCTAGTAATGAATTGGTCAGTGTGCATTCAGGAGCGGAATAACCTCTTGTGTTTTAACACATGGCCTGTTAACCTTACATGCACACTTCACTGTAGCTGCATCTGTAGATGAAGAGAGTTTCACTATTTCCAGACTTATATACAGCTTTGTTTACATCTGAGTACTTTAATCATTAACTACAGAGTATTACAATAAATTATAGCAGTGTAGTCATCAGGAAACAATTACCTTCTAATGCTGCAGTCAAACAAAGTATGAGACACCTTTGAGAATAAAAATAAACACACTACCATAAGAACGGACTCAAATGCAGTTGGGACAGCAAGGAGAAGAGAAGGCGCAAAAAAGGAAGAGAAAAGATTTTCATGCACAGTGCATGATGGGAGAGCAGCAGAAATTAAAAAGATAATCAGTGCTCAGGGTATCCTGCGAGCGAGAAAATCGCAAAGATTAGCAGATGGCTGTTGGAACAGATATTGGAGCACCAGAAAGTCAAAAAAAAAAAAAAAAAAAAAAAAAAAATCAGAAAATCAGAGTGATTTTTACTGATTGCTAAGAATAGAAAATAGCTTACGGAGTCAGGAATAATAGGAGTCAAGGGGGGAATCTAGTGTGCAGAGCAAAGAATACTTAGAATCAATAAGTTAGTTTAAAGCAGGGAAATCTATTAAAATTACTTAAAGCATAAGAGCTGGATTAGATGGGGAGGAGTACAGTTGTGCATACATAGTTACAGAAAGTGAGGGGGATAAGATCAGGAAGAGTGGACAGAGTATAAAAAGGAGAGGTAGGTAGAAGTAAAATAAATCTCATCACAAGATCAGATAAGTGGGGGTGACGATAGAGATACTGCAACTGTAGAGGAAGAGTTGGGTGTATGAGTAGGGGAAACTAAAGAGAGAATATAATGAGAGTAGTGGAGGAGAGCAGATTAGATTCTATGTTGATATATAGCAAGAACCATGAGGAAGGAAAGATGACAGACTGCAAGTGGAGAGGGAAACGTTGGGTGTATATGCAGAGGAACAGAGAAAAAATATTGAGGAGAGCAGACTAAAAAGCTATGTGGCTCTGTAGAGGTACAACCTGGGGGGCTTTCAGTGGTGTGCATAGAAACAACTATTAAATTACACAAACAGGATTAAAGTATAATTTTGGCAATGTGACATGCATAGAGCTGAGGAGGTAGATACTTGAGGCAATGTGTGGCTGGAAAAGGAGGTGGTCGACAGGTTTGGTCAGGGTTGTGGGATGTTCTCTGCAGATGGTACAAGCAGCAGTTACCTCACAGAACTGAGGAGGTAGATACTTGATGCAATGTGTGGCTGGAAAAGAAGGTGGTTCCCACATTTGGTCAGGGTTGTAGGATGTTCTGTGTAAATGGTACAAAGCAGCAGTCACCTCCTTCTAAAGTTGTAGTCAAACAAAGCATGAGACACCTTTGAGAATAAAAATAAACATACTATCATAAGAACGGACCCAAATGTGATTGGGACAGCAAGGAGGCAAGGGAAAGTTGATGTTGGCTAGTCATTTAGCAAGGAGACCTGGATGGACAAAAATATCAGTTTATACCTTGCATCTGCAATCTTCCCAGGCTTCTACAGACTCAATATTCTGGGATGGATAGGATTAGAGGTGGAATTGCAATTTGTTGTTGCTTTCCACCATAAATGGAATATGTTAATTCTGGGTCTTTCAGCTGCTTTGAATATGTCATAGGAACAGTATCAACCTCTGAGTTACATTTTATCTGCTATAAATTATCTAGTTTGGGGATGTTCTTACGGATCATCAGATATCTTCATGTAGGGACAGTGACATGGTCCCCTAAAACTTGTTAATGCGGAGTGACTTTCTTGGGGCTGTTGCTGAGGATTCAGATTTTCTGGTTGAAGCTCACTCTCACCCATTGCTTACTCACTCTCACCCATTGTTTACTCACTCTCACCCATTGTTTACTCACTCTCACCCATTGTTTACTCACTCTCACCCATTGTTTATAGTGATGATAAATTAAAGTTTCTTAAGAAGATGAAAAATCCCACTGTGGTGATTAATAACAGACTGACATTGAAGGACCAGGTGTTCACTATCGGTAGATCATCTAGTTTCTGAAACATTACCAGTATCAAGTACTTAATCCGTCTGCAAAAATCTCTGTGGCTCTGCATGACCTGGTGCCATATTTCTTAGACTCTTCCAACTTCTTATAGTTTGTGTTCCCAGATAGCTTAGCTACATACTGCCACATAAAAACATCAAAATATCACATCAGTTATGTGAGCCCTCCATGGGCTGTCTATTTAATCACAGATTACCTTCAGAGCTGTTGTTCTGATGTTCTTGGACTTCCACAATATGGATCTCCCTTATTTCAAACAGCTCATTGTCTAATACAAGCATTTTTGTTGCACATGTTCCTATTTCCTTAGGTTGCTAGCCAAGCCCCTGCTGCCCGGAACCATCTCCCTCAGTGAGTAAGAGAGTATTCTGTACTGGGTTGGCATTAAGAGGGCTGTAAAGGCCCATCTTTTTATGTTAGCATGCAACTGCTTTTAAATAATCAAGATTCAGTTTCTGTATTAAACAGTTTTAGATTGTCGTGCTTTTATCTATAAAGTTTTTAGCATAATGGTCCTTAATGATGCAGAATTTGACACTGACTATCATGCAGTAGAGTATACTAACAGAGAGAGTAAATTAGATATTTCTGGTTGTGGAGCAAGCCATCTGCATGAAAGAAAACAGCCGATTACAGTATTAGTTGTGAAAGATGCAGCTTAATTCAACTGCAGGGGATCCAGAACTGACTTCTGGTTGGTGGAGTGATATGAGCAGTTACACCTCTGAGGAGTATTGTACATGAGGTCCTGAAAAGACTTCAATGCAATGCAGCTCTAAATGAATGCTCACTGGAAACTGTTTACCCAAGAGACCATGATGTTGTCTTCTGAGACTTACTGTTAACAATTAAGTTACAACTTGCTTACAGGAGCCACTGCAATTATAACAATAGTAAAGAAGACATGCACTGTTGGATGCAAAACATTTAGTTTCCTTCTATGTTTAAGTAAGTTTCATCCTTCCTGAAATATAAAAGCATACAAAGGAAGACTGAGTATATTTACTGATTCCATATTTCCTCACTTTCTCTCTCTCTTTTTTTTTTTTTTTTTAATATTTTTTCATCATTATTGAAAATGTTCCTTTGGGTAGAGGACCAAGTCATTCAGATGCAGGCAGCATACATTTGCCATCTCTCACTCTCCGGTATTCATTTATGAATTTTTCCTGCCAACACTATGCTGAAAATTATTTTGCAGCCAAATATTGAGATAGACTACTGTCCAGCAATAACACTGCATAACTACAACTTCAATCTATTCCTCCAAATGTCTGTTCAGTACAATTTGTGTGTTGTTTATTGTTAATAACATACTGTAGAGTTGGTTAGAAGTGCAAATGCTCTCACAGTACATCTTGGCATATATGACTAAATAATGTTAAAATGGAGAATATCAGGGAAATTAAGAGTGCTGTCTTGTCAGGGAATTGCAGATATTCTGCTGCCATTAACTTCTTAACTTGGTTGCACATAATTACAAATCTTCATTCATTCATTCATTCACCTTATGAATTAATTGCATATTTGTTTTATGCAAACATGAGGCAGAACAAAAAGTCCGTAGGAGCTCTAATAAAAATGGAAGGTATTATTCACCAAAAAGAACAGCTGGTCAAATATGAGATTAATATGAATGAAATGGATGCTATTTTATTAGTTATGACAAGACAATCAAAATTGGAATTAAGTAATAAATAAAGCAATACATAAAATAAAATTCTGAGATAAGTGGTGGCATAGTGAGGCTAATTCTAAAACACTGATGGCATAAATGTTTGAGCACAATGAGAAACCATGGGCAGCATTTTATACATATGACCATATCGTGAGATGAAAATGAGCAGCATAAAAATAATGAAGGTAATCAACAAAGCAGTGCGATCCAGAAATCCATACAAATGTATGGCGAGGCACAGGTGAGGTGCCAGGATATGCCACAATCTAAGGATTCGATGGAATGTAGAGATTAGAGGCTACCCCTGCTGCCAGTAGCCACAACGCAACATGTCAACTGGACTGCTACCATGTGGAGAGAAACACCATACAGGACCAGGTACACATATCCCACCCTCACCTGGTACCTCCTGTCCAATATGAGGGCAGTTGTCTTTTGCAGACAGGATGGATCATACCATTGACTCTACAGTATATTTGTACTGTAGACCTATTATGGCCGCTAACTACAGAAATATCTGCAAAAAGGTCCCATCATACATGATCTTGGAAGGCCCAGTCAAATCTGTCCATCTGGTCAACCAGTCAACATTCCTGGCAGTGTACATAGAGGGCCAACAGTATGATATCCATCTCTGGCGGGGAAATTTCTTCATATGCTTGCACTACATTGTAGCCATTTTGTCTTGTAAATGTGAATATACAGCTATGGTCAGTGATTGGGCACTGTTATCTTCTGCACTAATACTATAATCCTTCAGCCCTATGTCCAAAATGAGCACAGAATGTTTAATTGATCTATCACAGTGGCACAAACCATCTCCATAGGTCACTACAATGGGGCAGCTGCCTATAACTAGACACAGGTGTGGTGACACCACACGGGACCATCCAGCCTCCAGTGTGTACCAGCTATACCTACTGCCACTGTGTGTGTGTGTGTGTGTGTGTGTGTGTGTGTGTGTGTGTGTGTGTGTGTGTGTGTGTGTGTGTGTGTGTGTGTGAGCCAGTTCATCAGTATATGTAGTTTGTATATCACTCAACCACACCATCCCACATTCAACCTCAACCACACCTGCAGATGGCTATGGCTATCTAACCTGTAACCTGCCTGACTCTCTCTGGTATTGCTAAGCAGCATGTGATACCCATGTACTTCATAGCAGGTTACTTTGTTCTTCACCCAGCAAACATGAAAATGCAATACACTAAATGCAACACCAGTGTCATTGCTCAAAATTGCGTGTAAACCTACCTCAGCAAGCATGCAGTATAACAGAATGATGAAGTTGACAGCAAGCAATTTCTGAGCAGGTTACGTTCAAACTCTGAGTCATTCCCCAGGTAATTGGATGCAAATTAAAACAAACCTCACCCCCCCCCCCCCAACATGCACAACAGGGTAAGCATGCAGTTATGCAATATAAGAGTCCAAATAATTGACAAGTATGCCATGAACAACCACCTCTGTACTCCCCTGAAAACTGACACTCAATGAAGTATCCCATTGAATAATAACCATGCAATGCAATGAGGAATCCAACAATGATGGCTGCTTTAATCAAGGATTTTTGGGCTCAGACCACATCAGTTATGCCAATGAGGGTATATAACTCTAAACTGCATATTTTGTGAAATATGTAGATCAGAACTGTTCAATGAAACTCTTATTTTATTTTGTACACGAGTAAATGATCACAAAGTGCAATGACCCCTGAAGGACCTTCGGAGTATTTTTAGTTTGTACCCTGTGGACAAGGATATGCGTTGTATAAAGTACATACATGTAAGTCACCATGTCTTTAACACCCCAAACACCACTTGGCATACTTTGTTTTTATTTCTGATATTACTGCCATCAGAAGTTGCCACAATCCCCAACTGTTAATTAGTACATGTCTCATAATGCCCACAAAGTGCATTTGTATGTACCTGCTACTATTTTTCTTAAGACTGAAACCTCTGAAGTTGCCATGCCTTCTGAAAGCAGTGACTTTTGAAAGGCACCTGCACAGTGCAGGGAAGGCCACAAGGATGTTTCTGTTGTTTCTGTAGATGGGACAACCAGCAGCACCTGCTGGGGAACGCTTATGAGGGACCCCAGCACACAGTGGTAATACTTTGACACAGACATAGGTTCAGTGACCTTAAGGGGCAATGCCTGTGCACAAGAGCTTTATAGTAAATACGTATAAGAGATGCTTAAATGAGATTATTTTGGAATCTCTAGCGATATAAGGGACATGAGCTTTGCCGGCACCTTACCCTTTTTCAGTTATTATTTCGCTCACAATGAAAGTGAGGATAATGAGAAGTTAATTTCCCAGCAGCATGTGGGATATTTCTGGAAGTGTGGCTATAAATATATACCTCTGATATTATAGTGACATATGCCTTGCATATTTGTTTCATCACCTACTTTACCAGTGCTACTACTGAGTTTAAACATTGCGTATTGCTATTATATGCCTACAGATATACATTCCTATTTTAAGTGCCTCCAGTAGCATGGAAATGATGACCATATTTAGGGTGAAAATCAACATCCATGCCCAGCAACATATTCTCTCTCTCTGACAATTAAGTTTTTGCCCCCCTTCATTGTCATGACTCTAGTCATTCACCTCCCTTTCATTCAGAGTGCACTGCTTTGCCAGCTCACCTTCATTCTTCCAAAGAATGTTCGATGTCCCATTTAGTGTCAGTTATAGTCAACATTTTATGGGCATACATCGGGCAGAATGTTTTAATGCATACTGGTGGCTGGGCTATGTTTTGTTGTAGTAACACCACCACCACCACCAACAACCCCCCCCCCCCAGTACCTGTGGTCTGTGCTTATGAAGTCTTTTGTCTTCTGTGGCTGTGTTCTTGATGTATGGTCATGTTTTGCTATGCAGGAGTCTTTCCAGTGGGCATGACTCTAGCTCCATTGTCAAATCATGTGGCACCAGGGCTTTATTCTGCCAGGTTCTGTGACCCTTGTGGGCACTGTTTGTAATGCAAGCACTTTTTGCATGATGTACACACAGGGGTTTCAGGTTAGGCAGCATATACTCTTTTCCCTTTTAGCTCACTGCCTGTTGTAGTATCTTGTTTGGGTGGGTATTATTCCTCCTGCAACTGTTATGCCACACAGTGTAGTACACATTAGTGATAATTTTTTTTCTTTTATAACTCTCACTCTTCATTGCAGTCTCTTGTCTATTACTTACTGTTTGTTGTACTGTTTCTTTTCATCTATGTTCATATTTTACAGTTTCCTCCACAATTGTGGACATGGTGTTGCAGCAATCACGTCTCTGGTCACATGCCTTACCATTACCTGATTTGTCTACAGCTGTCTTCATGTCAGTCTGTTTGCTGAATGGCATAACTTCAGTGATTTTCTGTTGGCCTCCAGTAGATTGCTTCTGGAGAGTAGTGTGGACTGTCCATCAGGAGTACCAACAGTGGGCCACAATATGCCACCTTGCCAAAGTCAGAAGGCCTGGCAATAGCACTGGTGGAGTGGTGGCCCTCATGTAACTAGTAAAGCCATACAAACACCTGGCCTTGACCAGTAGGCCACTGATTACCAGGTCCATTTATGAGTGTGGTCACCCTGTTATATTTCCTCTGGCTGGATGTGCCACTGGACAGTACAGTAGTCACCTGTAATCTCAACATGTCCCCAATGATGGATTTCCATTCTTAGTGATTTACTTCACTACCCAGTTTGCGTTCCACGCCTCACAACCACTAACCATCGACCCTGAGTTTTACTGTGTTGCTTTTATGTATTTCTTCCGTTTATGTTAGCATCTATCCTGTTGGACTTTGCCTGTCTTACATGTTTGTTTGCCTGTCCCTCCTACCAACTCAGTATTCTCCTTTCTGCTCATACCTTCGACTTGCTACTTTCCATTTGTGAACATATTGGTAAGAAAGTAAAATGGACATCTGTCCCACAGCAACATAACCTTTCATCCTCATTCTCACCTTCATCAGTCTTCCTTTCTGCTTGGTTATCTGCATTCACCTCTGCTTGCTGTTGCCTTTCTTGCCCTATACTCACATTTCCTTCACATTTGTAGCAATAAATTGTCAGGGGTATTGCTGTGCAGACCTTATTATAGCCCTCAGCTGTATATTTAGCAGCACATGGGTGAATGCGCATTCTTGCACACGTGCTACATACATGCAAGTGGGCTCATTAGGTCATGCAAACTGCATCATGTAGTACTAGTCATCAAGTAAACCATGGGATTTATGCTAGTATACCATCAAGTTAAGGTAAAGCCATCATGCAACATTGATCTTAATAAATTGCTAGTCATATGCATGGGCATAAACTACATTGACTGCTTTTTAGCCATTACATGCATGTGTGTGTGCAATGTGTCTGAATGATAGCCCAAATCTTTAAACAAATGTTGGATAATTCTGGTGATTATAGTCATGGATGCAGTTCAAGAATGTCTGGAGTGTGAAAGGATTCATCTTGGGGTTGGCCTGAAGATTGAGGACATCATTTTGCTGAAGTTATTGCCCTGCTGCTCACTGAAATATGTTACCAGGTATTCATGGAATATGAAGATCGTGACAAAAAATGTTTTAAAGTACAAAAGAGTAAGTAGAGCGAGTGATTGGATATGATAAAATCACTTTCATGTTTTCATTTTTAACATGATATGCAGTCTGCTACTGTACCCACTTTCCAGTTACATTGGTGGTTAACAGTATCATCTGCATTCTACTTCTTTAACAAGTCATGCAGCTCTGTTATTTATGCTAATCTGATAAGCAATGCAGTTTCTGAACTTTTCTGCTCATCACCTAACCAAATAGAACCTTTAAATATGCTACCAATATGCCCAAAGATGCATATTAACTACTCACTCTTTCTCCACCAAAACATCTCTACATAATATATTTATTTATTGACATTTGGTTAATATATCATTATCTTACAGTGTTTCGCAGTATTTTGTTTTCTCTTGTTTCTAAGATACATGGACTAAAGCTGAGCTTTAACAAGAACTGACCAACCTTCACCTCTCTCTATACCCTAATGTATAGTGGAGATATATATGCAGTCTTAATAGTCTGTCGGACTATCAATATAAAACTTCTAATTTCTTTAGTCCACTAAGACCATGTCCATGAAAGACATAAAGGAAAATCTGATTAGCATTATATTTTCCTCTTTGCTGAGAAACCTCAGTGCTAACGTGCATCTCAGTAAGGTGAATTTTCTTTCTGGAAAGACTGCTGTTGTGTCATTAAAGCACTTGCTACCATGGGAACTGATGGTGGCTGTGGTTGAGAGCAGTTACTTCTTATTCTGGCACAGACTGGGAAATTATCAAGTGACTGTCATAACTGCTACAGACATTTGAGCCAAAGCTGCAGTTTCAACTCAGTTAGCTTGTGAAAGTACTGCTACCCTCTCCTCTTTTTTCTTGAATGATGGCTGACTGTATAAAACCTGCTATGAAATCAGAACACAGACAAATCTTCACTCTTTACTGAACGTGTCTCATTATAACAAAAAAGCTGCTAAACTGAGTAACTGTTTGTAGTAGAAGTCACTATACCTATTTTATTTGTTGTTTAAGTCTATTGCGTAACATTAAAGTGATTTAATAACGTACTTATGTATGCATGTACATTTTTATGTATGAATTTATTTATATGTATGGCATCAGTGTAGTACACATCTGTCTGCATGATGGTAGACAAAGAGGTAGGACATGCTTGTAACAGACTGCTGATAAGGTTGTTGTACTACGTCCTAGGAACACAGTCCAAAATAATTAAAACGAAGGATTTCTAATTCAGGGACACACAAATCTTTGGTAGGAACACTTCAGCTTACAAAGCAATGACGCTTTAAAGCATGAAGACCCAAACACAGTTCACTTATATACAACATATTCAAGTAGGGTTACACTCCAAAATCCCCTTTCTTTTAGAAAAATTGTACAGCAGCACATTACACTGAATTAAAAAAGCAGCCTCCTTATTATGTAATGTTTCATTTACTCTAACAATATCAGCACAGAATATTCATTTAAAAGGGGGGGGGGTAAGCTGGTTTTAACTAAAGCAAAACATTCCTCTTTACTCTGTGGATAACGGACATCATAGTTGGAATAATCAAGCGAGGTATACTACAGTTTATGTGCCATTAGATATGTCAGGCATGATATACATACTGACATACAGTCTTTATAATGCATGCACATTTCTTTATGCCCTTTGATGCTTCTAGCACTTTCAAGATCATCATTTTTTATTTGATAGGCTGTCAGAGTTATGTTTGGAATTTCAAGTTCAGACTATGTCAGAATAGTGTGGATCGCTTTGGGATGATGGGGTGATGTCCCTCAGGCAATTCTTTCTTTTTTTGAATGAAGTTTTATGGAGAATGTATCCTTAAACAGGCAATGCTTGGTGAGGCTGAAACTATTCAAAAAAGATGCTTATCATATACTGTATTCAATTTTAGGATATTTTTTCCTTCCCTTCTTACATATGACAATGTAATGATGATGATGGTGCTGCTCTTACATCTCAGCGACATGAATAATGACGCATTCAAATTTTATGAGAAAATCTGGGTTGTGAAGAAGAAGGCAGAATCTTTGCAGTGTCATTTCATTTCCTATGTGCATGTTTTACTTTTCTTGAACTACTACTATTTGTATAAGCATGCTAATTCTTATATTCGTCTTTATGACTTTTTTAACAAATGAATCAAAACAGTTTTGCTTATCAAAGATATGCCAGTGGCAATAGAAAGGCAAGATTATGAAAAGCATATTACTAATATACTAAGATATGAAGTGAGGGCAGCAGGAAATCACAAAATAAAAGTCTATATTTAAAAAGACAGCACTTTGTGTTTTTTTTTTATTTATTTTTTATTTTTTTATAATTAATTTTCTACTGGAATTAAATTAGAATCATCATTTACTTCTATATACTTTTAGGCAATCAATTCAATTATCAAAGAAACTTACTTCCCATGTACAAAATGATAGATATTCTGTCCTCCTTAATTGGTAAAAACTAAATGAAAACTCCAGCCAAGCTAGAACTTCCAATGAGTGACCTCCCAAACCTCCTGTGACACAGGCACATAGGATATATGCAAATGACCCCTATGAACATCAGGTGTTTCAGCTATATGGCGATTCTGATTGCCCATGACTTTTATGTTTGAAGTCGTTTTAATGGACAATTTCAGCCCAATAAAGCCAAACTACACAATTTAAGCTTAAAATTTAAACAAAACTTTAGCATATCTTTTTAGAATTAACTATTTCATGTGTTTACATGTGTCAGAACATCACAAAATATAATGTGCTTAAACTCCATTGAGTTAGTCCCACTAGGCCACGGTCAGGGGAGATCCAATATGGTGTTCATACTGATTAGGGGAAATTTGGCCAAAGCAGAACTATAGTAATGCGCATGTTTATACTGTCACTGTTTCAGAAGCTCACAAAATGGCTTGCCCCCACATATGATATCCTTAATGTTTATGTTGTAAAGATAACAGGAAAAAGGTGAATTCATTGACACATATCACTTTTCTCCCAATCTGTGTACCTTGAAAAGTATGTGCATGAGCTCTCAGCCAATACAGGACTGTAATATTGTTAGTTTTATATGTGGTAGTTATGACATTCTATGTCTTTAGTAAAAACAGATGAGATTATTCATATAAAATCTATTATTTTTCCACTTATATCTTAATTATGGTCATAAATTCCAGTAGAAAAAGTTGCATTTGTTTTGCTCTGTAATTTTCTTCAGTCATAAAATAAACAGGAACGACAGTCTAAATTTTGAAATTCACACAAGCAAGGATTCTAACACAATGCACCCATGCCATCCTGTTCGTAACATTATGCCAGATTAATGCAGAACTCAGTGTGCCTGCACAGTGGCAAACAGCCTCCAGCTCGTAGTCATGTGCAAATGTTACAGTACAGGAGCATGGCTAATGATAATTAAGCAGGTGTGCAATCCCTAAACTTTTCACTAGGATCAGAATAGCAAGGTAGAGCAACTGAAAGCATTGTTTAAACATTATATCTGGGTAGCAAATTGAGAAAAGGGTACACCCATTCATTCTGACAGCTAGAGCACGGCTGTTTTCACAACATCCAAGTACTGTGCAAATGTGTGTGTGTGTGTATCTATACACAGGGGTATGATTGCAGCTTTGCAGATGTGCATGCTTGCGTTTTGTGTATGAATGAAGATGTGTTTTTCCATGTGTGCATTTGTACATGCCTATGCAACTATGTTGCATGAGTTGGTAAGATATCATTGGTTTAGTTACCTGTAATGCACAATATCCAGTTTAGACATGATAATGATCCACTAATCAGATGCTGCTTCAAGTGCCCTTATTATGTCTCTGCTTCCGGGCACTGTAGTGTGGCCCAAGTAGCTTTGGTAGTAATATTTTTTATGAATCCTATACTCAATTTAACATTTTGCCTTAATGCTACAAAACAATTGTCATGTATGATGACATCAACAGCCAAAGGATCTTACAGGACCATTGTGTACTCTTTTGTCTTTTTATTTTATAAGCTATGGATGTGATTAAGCATGGTATTAAGAATGAGCTCCTCTGCATATATGATCCCCATTTTAGTTCCTATGTTTTTGTCTGACTTCTTCATCTGAACATGACGTGTCTCAATGTTTATTGACAATCTAGGAAAAGGCTAGCTGGACTTATGAGATGGGGATGACTCATTGTATCTGTCTGCAACAGATGTGTAATCAGTGAAGTTTCTGTGTTGTGGTCTTGTAATGATATTGTCAAAGAGTCAATCTACTGCATTGTGTATGAACAGCCTCTATGATGGTTGTTAAAAATCTCTGTTATGAATAGTCTAGTCAGATGTTTACTATATGCATCTCACATGCAATCCCCCCCCCTTTCTGCACAGTCCACTAAATTTAATCACGTTGGCCTTAATCTCATTTACATTTTGCCTCAAGTAAGAAAGACTCAGCATATAGGCTACCAGTAATTTCACAATGGGAAACTTTCATCTTTAAAGTCAGGTATTCACTACACTTCACCAGTATACAATTCCTGTTTTTTGTTCATCACTCTCAATAGCTTACTCCTCTCTCAAAAGCAAACATTTCTCAAATGCAAAAGGACCATGTTGCTTTTTATATTAATATTTTATATAATTATGTATGTAGAGGCCACTGTGGTACAGCAGTTAGCATTATCACCTCACAGCAAGAGGTTCTCCTGTTCGATTCTTGGCTGGAGAGCCTTCTGTGTGAAGTCTGTATGTCCTCCCTGTGGTCAAGTGATGTTTAAAGGCATGCGGGTAGGTGCATGCATGAATTGGTGTGCCTTCCTTGAAGGTTGGGTGTCAGGCTGGCAATTTGGCACCATAAAAAATCCTCTGCCAATCATTAGCGGACTGGAATTCTGCTGTTGCTACCCCTAACTGGGAAAAGCCGAAAGGCATAAGTGTGTATGTATCCATGTATGTATGTATGTATAGGATTATAGCATCATAGGAGATCACTAGGCTAATGGCCCTAGGACCCTTACAAGCCTAGCCTAGTACAACCACTGTTCCCAAGTATAACACGGTATTAACTGAAACTAAGTCAACAAATAATGCCCCTGTCCAAGAGGGACACAGGTGAAACTCATGGGGTGAATTTGTGGTTTCTCATCCACTCATCCAAATTACACTTAAACAGGGTCAGCAAGGGGCTTAGTTTCACCTGAATTGGAAGTTTGTTCCAGAAGAGAGGTAACCTATGTGAGACATAGCTGTCCTTCCAACAGGTTCTGTTGATGTCACATACTAGGTTGAGTTCTCTAGAGTGAGTGCATCTTATACCATTTGATTTATAAATGTGCAGCAAGCGTTTCCATTAGAGCAGGATCTGAGATTGCTTTATATGCAAGGCAGAGGTCACCTCTGAGTAGTCTGCAATATACAGAGTATAGTGACAGTGATTTTACTCTGTCAATGTATGACATATGCTGAAGACCCTGACTTTTCTTTGTGAGAAACCTTTTAGGTCTTTCCAGTTGCTGCAGGTTCCTAGTAAGGTACATACCAAAAGTAGCATTGTACTCTATTATTGTCCTGATGAGTAAAGTAGTACAGGGTAGTTATAACCTCTTTTGATCTGGATGCAATGCCCTTACTTATGAGGTGGGTAATGTAGAAAGCCTTTCTTACTACTGTGCAGATGTGGTAGTCAAAGGAAAGTTTGCTGTCAACCTGTACCCAAATCTCTCACCACTGATTGTGTGCTTAGGGTGCTGTTATTAATGTGGTAATCTGCAAGAACTTTGTGCTTGCTGAATGTGATAACGCATTTTTTGCATTGAGTTTTAGCCCATGACTTTTGGCACCAGTTGTTTGTCTTTGTAATTCCCTCTTGTAGGATGTTGACATAATTTGGGGATTCGATGACTGCACCCAGTTTGCAATCATCACAAAACTTTGTCAGCCATAGCCTTTTGTTTTAGCCTGTATGTCCGAGATGTAGATTCCAAACAATGGTACCCCAGCACCAATCCCTGTGGTACACCACTGGTTATTGGTGTGCTGCTGGAGCTAGTCTCACCAATTTTGACCGTGTACATTCTGTTAGTGAACCAGTTTGCAAACCACATGACAATATACAGATAGATCTCCAGCTTGGGTGAGTTTATCAATGATACCCAAGTGGAGAATAGTGTCAAAGGCCTTGGCTAGCTGCAGGTAGGCTGTATGCATGGATTTGCATTTGTTCAGGGCTATGGTGACTGTCTCAAAGAAGTCCACCAAGTTCAAGAGGCAGGCTTTCCCTTTAACGAAGCCAAACTGGGTCAGGCCGTGCATTTACTGATAAAGTCCATGATTATTTTTTCCATAGCCTTGCTGATTAGGCTGGTCTGACTTATAGATCTATAGTTCCCAGGGTCAGTGGAGGCACCTCCTTTATGTAATGGGATGAAGATTTCTGTTTTCCATTCAGCAGGTACAAAACCAGTGCTCAGACTGGTTACAAAGAGTACCCAGTGCTGCAGCTATTTCCTGTTTTAATTCACTTAGAACACAGCTTGGGATATTATCAGGTCCCATAGAGGCTGTGTTTTTGGCTTTTGAAAGAGCATTTACGATATGCTTCTTAGACATACTAGGTGGGGGGTAAGTGATAGGAATGCTTTGGGTGATATGTGGTGGGGACAGCAGAGAGAAGTTTCCAGTGAACCTGTCGGCTAGCAGGTTGGCTTTTTCTGTTGGTTCAGTATATTTGGTGCCATTATTAACCAGTTCTGCGCAGATCTGGGTTTTTCCTTTAAGGTTTCTGACATAGCTAAGGAAGACCGTGTGGTTATCTTTAGTGAAAGAGACTAATTTGGATTCACAGTTCCCTTTAGAATGCCTTACAAGGTGTTTTATTTGTTTGTTTAAGCTGAGGAGGTAATGCTTCCAATTCAGAGATTGCTCCTTCTTGCTCTTAGACAGCAATTTCTTTCTCTTATTGTATAACCTGTCAATGGCGGATATCCACCACGCAAGCTTGTTCTTTCTTGAGGGTCTTGTTTTCATGCTATCAGGTACGGCTGAATCAATACATTTGTACAGATGCTTATACAAGGCATCAGTTCAATTATCGATCTTAAATAAATATACCTGTGTATGTGTGAGTCTTTTATATAAGTGTGTATTTATGTATGTATACATGTATGTACATGGTCCCCTTTATAATCTCAAAATACTGAAATCTCGAATTTCAGCATCTCGAAATTATAAAGGCGAATGACTCACAATCCCGAAACCCAAAAGCACGAAACTTACGAACATACATACACCACACAACACACACACACCATTCTACCCACACCAAACAAACTATACAACCCCCCTGCATCCCCCACACCCCCCCCACTTATATATACCAACTCCGAGATCGCACAAACAGAAAAACAAAAAAACTAACACACACATACACAATACATACACAAACACCAACACTCAACCTCATGCTTCCACCTCCCTACCCTAACCCACATGTACAGCTTACAAAAACACTCACATACACTCACTCGCCTTAAATTCTGGACACCATCCCAACCAAACACTTCACATAACATAGCGTAAATGCATAACTGCAGATTTGAGATATTTGGATTCACCCTTATGCACTTTCGCTATTTTGAAGTTTCACTTTTATGGTCTCGAGGAACTGAAATTCGAGATTTCAGTATTTTGAGATTATAAAGGGGAACCACGTACACATATATCTATCAATATATCTATCTAGATGTAGACAGATACACGTATGTGTGTATGTGTGTGCATGAAGATCTGAGGTGCAATAAATGTAATATTTAGCCACAATTAAGAGTTCCCATAGCTGCACAGTGCCAGAATTTAATGCACTACTCCAGACCATCTTCATTTGTGTCTAAGAGTAAGTAGTTTAGTGCTCTTTTGTTTCTTTAATGGGAGATATATATTAAAATCAAATTACCTTTGTTTTTAGGTAATGGATATCTTTAGAATCGCTGGTGCTATACTTTGCAATTATATGGACTGTTAGTGTTTTATAGTAATTTTTGAAAATTTTAAAATATTAATGTATTTTAAATGATTTTAATGCATTTTGTATGTCTATTTTCATCTATTTTTTAGCATTATTTTTTGTTGTTTTGACTTTAATATAAGTGAGGGATACTATACCAATTCATAGTGACTGTTTTGCATTCCTGAGATGATTAGTCCATATTTTGTATTGGACTAAATGAGGGGAATTACCTGTTTTGTCTTTTTTGTTTACAAATATTGCAATTTTTAAAGCTACTATTTTCGATCACATTTGCTGTTTTATTGTGTCATACACCAAAGTTATATTGTCATGGGATGACTTTTGTTTAATTTGAAGTTTTATTGTATTATTTCCACTACTGTCTATAGGGAAACAAATCTAGCTTCACTTTTGCTAGGACGATGAAGCCAACCTACAAATATCTAGATTTTTTTTATATATTTATTTTATACTAGACAAGTGCTTTAATTCAGATAGTTTGGGGGATCAAATGATGGGATATATATCTTTACCCAGTCAACAGTTGGCTTGAGTATGATACATGTCCATCACTAATACTTCACGGCAGACAGTGTGAAAATTACAAAAGAGATGTGGCAACACTATGTTATGACTTTAACAACATATACGAGTGTATCTTATTAAAATAAAAACAAAGTAGATTGCAAAAAACATCTACCGCATATGGTCAAACACGTGGAATTCAACACATTAATATGTATGCTTTTATAAATATACACAGTGCATGCAAAAGCAACATTTAAAAAAAGTACAGCAAAACATTTTTTGCAAGGGAGCTGCCTGCTAATTCTATATACAAAATCTGAGTGTACAAACACAAATTAAGAGCAAAACTCCCAGCCCCTAAATTTGTGATATCTCACATATCTGTTGATCAACAGCCTAGATGATCATATGTGGTCGACTTGGCAGCTGTCAATCTTGTGTGGGTGTGTGTGTATTATTATTTCTATCATGTTGTACTATTTTCTTGAAATGGCACATAGCTGGTGTGTTATTTATATAGTGGCATTTTCTGATTGCTCCCCCAGTTCAAATTCTTATAACGGCAATCCCATTGTAATGTTCTCTTGCTATTGGCTTATCTGCAGTAAAATGTGATAATTTCTGTACTTTTGTAACAAGATGGCTATACATATATATGCTTGTTTAGTAAAGTACTTCTATGTCACTTCTTCATACTATGTGATTTATGATGCATTAAGCTATAAGTATGGTATTTTTACTTAAATTTAGGATTCTTTATGGTTCTATAAATCTCTCTTTTTTGTTTTTATTTCTATCTTCAGTCGTCTGCTCTAAGCCTTGTCCCAGGGTTCCTCCTTGATTGCCTGAGCTACCCTCGTCCCCACTTTTCTAAATTTCAGCTGGGGCTCAAAGATGTTAATTCGTAGTGTATACACTTGATTGTAGTTTATAGAGAACAGATCAGGACATCAAACATGGTGCCAACCTAAAAACTGTAGGAAGATTTTTTTGGTATTTATTACCCACTGTCTCATCTTATTTTCGAATGTCTGTTACATATACAGCATGCCCTGGACTAGCATTATTGGCCTCCATCAACTACTGATAGTCCTTAACTGCAAATCTCACAAACATGAAATAGGCAAACTGAAACAAACGTCAGTCTGCCTGTGTTTAGTCTACCTTTTGAATGACAGTTTGCTAACTGAACCCGAATCACCTTGATGGCAGTCCTGGGTCCATCCTTCTTTACCAGAGAGTTGGTGGTTCTGTTAACTTCTGATATCATTGGTACTCAGAGCGGTTATTTATTCAGATATTTAGTGATGTATGTTGATCATCAGAGTGGATCTTCTGGGTGTTAGACCTCTTCACCTGTACTACTACAGCTTAGAATCCAGCATGTAACTTCATTTTAATATATGGAATAAAATGCAACACTAAACGGGTGTAGCAACCTTCATACTGAGATATTGTTGTGTCTGTTTGCATTAGGTTATGAATACATTTGCATTGTTATTATTATTGCAATTAAACATAACTGGCACTGAAAACATAGAAATGTCAAAAATAAAATGAAAATTGATAAAAAAGGCCTGCTGTCAATGACCTTTAAGACATCTGTCAGTAAACACACCAATATTCCTATTTCTGCTTTTAGTTTGCTATCTTGCTGTGCTGGGTCTTTTGAATGTATCATAGTCTTGAAGAATAGAATATTTTGATTTACTGCTCATTTGGAGTTTATCATGAAATTCCAGGGAGACCACTGACAGAAAAATAGAAACAGAGATTTATATTCTTTATAGCCCATCACACTCGCACAAATATGCAGTTCAGATTTTCATTCTAAGGCCACCTTGGACCTACAAAAAAGCAGCAGGATATCCAAAATCCATGCTATATAGTAATGTTCCTTTTTCTCTTCAGCTGGCATTTTGCTAGCATTTCCAATTTCAGTACCTGACAAAACATTTCTACATTAAAATGAACTGAAACAATATCAGTTCTGCAATTCTACTATCAAGAACCATAAATACATGTTTGGCATACAAAGCAATCTTGATGGGACTGCTGCATATCCGCAAGTCAAGCTCCACTTGAGTAACCTGCACACACGACCTCAATCTGGTCGTGACATCAACAGGACTTGTTTGCAGGACAGATTTGTGTCCCAGAGACTCCCCCATCTGTAGAATGGACTCCCTTCTCTATGTCAAGCAGAGTACCTCATTCACCCTTTTTAAGCCCAACCCAGATAATTGGATGGGAACAGAAAATACACCCCTGGGATTCCATACGTGTCCCTGCTGGACAGGGACATCAGGTGCTGACTTGTCTAAACAAGGGTGAAACTCTTGGCCAGGCTTATAATGGCCTCGGGGCCAATAGCCTAGTAACTTCCTATGATGCTACGATCTTATAGGAAACCACTAAATGGCTCTGAAGCAAAATGCTGTTTTACCCCATCTAACATAAGATATCAGGTTGTGCTGATAGAGAAGCCTAATTATTATTATTGTGACTTTTTTCTTTGAATGGGAAATGATGTCACTTCTTGGATGCTTATTTAAATGGTTTGTTCCCTGTATACATTTGTCTGAAGAAGTTTATATATTTTATAAACGAAAGCACTAACTTTATATTTATTTCTGTGTCCAGAGTGGTATTTTCTCCTTACATATTTAATTTAGTTTTTGTTTTGCACTCGTTTGTCTGTGGCATTATGGAGAATTGTATTGCTACTGGGTCACAGCCGTTATTTGAATCTACAGATTCACCTTCTAACAACCATTCATCTAATGTTGAACCTGGTGTATCTAGCAGCTATGAGAAACTCACAGCGTTGATTGAACTGTTGACACAACGCGTTGACTCCTTGGCAAGCTAAGTTGCAGGAGTTTTGCCTCGTGTACCCGGAAGTGCTAGCAACAGCTCTCAAAAGGATTTACCATCGCAGCCTGTGGCTACAACTTCAAGGGTTGCCCTAGGATCGCAGGATCGGGGTTTTACAACTACAAACACCTCTAACTCTACTCCATTGCCTTGTTCTGGTAACCGGACATCTAGTGGAAATGTTGTGAATGCTAATTTCGTGAACAACGAATGTGATAACTCTAAGTACTGTTTCAGCTTTGCCCTGCTTGAATGACTGGCTTAAAGAGCCGGCAAGCTTTTTAAACAAAGTTACTGTAGAAACACAAGCAGGGTATTCTTGTGAGAATGAGAACACCATAATTAACAACTTAAAAATATTTGACATTAAATTGTTTAAGTTTAAAAAGCTTCAGATTGAAATTAAGTATCTTACTGAATGTATCAAAAGCAAGCAGGTCCCAAAGGGACATCGACAGTGGCGTTTTCCCACTGGTATTATTTTAAACTCTACGTTCCACAAAGAATTGTTGAACTTATTTGACCAACAAGGACTTGAATTCATTGAATGTTTGTTAAAAAATTATCAGAAGCAAATAGACTGTTTACAGAATGAACTAACAGACTTGGATAATGCTATGATACAAATTTGATTTTTTACGCATCTTTTCTAGTTTAGATAATGCAATGAACAAAATTAGAGAGAATAAAATTAAAAAATTGAACAGGGATTCGCTAGCATATAACAAGGGTTTGGCTTAGCCCTTGCCCCCTTCTAACCCTGTGAATGATGTAAGGAATAGTTCAAGTGTAATTGTTGATGTTTGTGGTGATGATTCTCATTTTGAACTTGATAATAATTGTATTGACCACAATAATGTTGACATGACTATTATATGAATAGAAATGTCGGCTCTCCGGTTAGAAGGAGTGAAAGGCTAGCTAATAGGAATGCCAATAGTGATTCTAGTTCTAATTTTCACCAACAGCAGGGTTTTCAGAACCAGAAAAATTCAAACAACGCAGGGCAGCAACGTGCCCGAAGAGATAACCTCTTTGGGTCCTCGTGGTGAAATTTCAGTTGGGACTCAATGTAGTAGATTCTGTGACTGTTATAACTAATGCTACCAAGGACTTTAAAATTTTTAATTATTCCTCTTTTGAACCTGACCCATTGCTTGTGGACATTTTGGCAAAAGGTCTTTCATTCGTTCCTGTATTTAGGAGCAATATTGATAGGTCCTTGATTGACCTAAAGACTTTTACTAGAAAATTAAATTTGAATGTGATGTTTGCTAATACTCCTAGTCTTATTAAAGATTTCAAAGTGGCTAGCATTTTTAACCCACCCTTACATCCTTCTATTTCACTTTTTGAAAAAATTTGTGAGAATGACTTTAGAAGTTTATTAAATGTACATTATCCAGTTAATTCTTTGGATGACAATCTTAATTTTGAGGAAAAAGATGCTTTGAATAGCCTAAAGTTTGCTAACATACGAATATGTAAACCAGATAAAGGGGGTGGTTTGGCCTTTATGGATAAGGCTGATTATACAACTAATATGTTGCTTGTTTTGGACAGTGCAGCCTATGTATGTGTTTCTCTTAATGAAATTAATGGAGCCTATCGTAAACTTAAAGGTTTCATTAATGACTTATTCATTGAAGGCCGCATTGACATTGACTTATTTAATTTTCTTAACATTACACACCCAGTTATTCCTACATTATTTGGGTTGCCAAAAGTCCATAAGAATTTAAATAAACCCCCTTTACGTCCGATCATCGATGGTAGGCAATCTATCACTTATGGGTGTGCCAGATTCATTGACTGTAAACTAAAAGATTTACTAAAAAATCAAAAACAAATTTGCAAGGATTCCTGGGCTTTTTTGGATTCTTTAAATAGTTTTCCTTTTGATGAAGATTTAAATTTTTTACCATCGATGTTTGTGACTTGTACACTTGTATACCACAAGACCTTGGATGTGAATGGGTTAGGGATTTTATGTTGGACCAGAAAATGGATGGGCATGTTATTGATTTGGTCATATACTTACTGGAACTTGTTTTAGCTAACAATTATTTCCTTTTTGAATCTAAATTTTATTTGCAACAAACAGGTGTAGCCATGGGATCTCCCTGTGGTGCAACCTTTGCCAATACAGTAATGGCATTTTGGGAAACACATTTTTTATTTAAAGACCCTGTTTTCCAGAGTAAGGCTGCTTTATATACCCGTTATTTGGATGATATTTTTATTCTTTGGAAGGGTGATAGACATTCCGCAGCATCATTTATTGGAAAAGTTACAGATTTTACTGATTTCTTGGATTTCACTTGGGACTTTCAAGAAAAAGAGACTTCATTTTTAGATGTAAAATTAGTCAAAAATTTTGTTTTACACACATTTACATCTAGGATTTTTCGAAAACCCACTTACTCAAATGCATTCCTCCATTTTTCTAGCTGCCACCCCTTCCATCAGAAGAAGGGAGTTGTTAAGGGACAACTAGTTAGGGCAGCTAGGATGATAACTTTAGATGAAGATTTTTTGGATGAGTGTAGTTTATTAAGGGACATGTTTATGAAAAGAGGTTACCCTATTAACCTATTGGATGAACTCATTTTTGAGGTTACATCTAAAAGGACATATGGTTACTTTAAACCAATTCTAAGTTATGTTATTTCATCTGTAAATGAGAACCTTGAGTGTGTTAATGATATTATGGATCCACCTAACACACTGATTCCTTTAACACAGCAAAATGAGCATGAAAATAACAACAAGTTTGGAAATTTGGGTTTTATTACCACTTTTTCTAAGGATGCTCCCTTTTTGAGGGATATTATTTTTAAGAACTGGTACTTTTTAGTCGAGGATAGTACAATAAGAAATTATTTGGGTGAAAGGCCTCTTGTAATTTTTAAAAAAGGTAGGAACTTAAAAACTATCCTTGAAACAGTAAATTATAAATGTCACCGCCCACATTGTGGGATGTTTAAATGTGGATCATGCCGTTATGATCAATAAGAAAAAATATTACTTAACGGATAAATATAACTGCAATACAAGAGGGGTGGTCTACTTGGCATTATGTCAGAATTGCCCGTCTTTCTATGTTGGCAAAACTGATAGGGTTTTTAAAAATAGAATTTATGAACATTTTTACACCATTTCTAAAGCAAATATTACAAATGCCCTGGCTAGACATATTTTGGCCTTTCCCACACATGAATTTTGTTTTTTAATCATTGATAGGGTTGTTGAAAACATTAGGGGAGGTCTGACTTCCTTGCAACTTGAGGAGAAAGAACTTTTATGGCAACTTAAGTTGAACACTTCAGTTTCACCTGGACTGAATGACACTATTTCTATCATGAGTGTTTTGAAACTGAAGTCTTTATGTAGATAACATTTATTATTGTATTTTTGTAGTTAATTATTTAAATATTCTAACTTCTATATATATTTTATGCATATATTTGTAGTGTTTAGGATTTTATTTAAAGTTTTGTTCAATGGGTGTATTGTTTAATGGAATATCTTATTTTGAGGCATGTCTTTTATTTTGATGTTTAATGGGACTTTTATTGTGACTTTTTTCTTTGAATGGGAAATTATGTCACTTCTTGGATGCTTATTTAAATGGTTTATTTCCTGTATACTTTTGTCTGAAGTTTATATATTTTATAAACAAAAGCGCTAACTTTATATTTATTTCTGTGTCCAGAGTGGTATTTTCTCCTTACATATTTCATTTAGGCTTATAATGGCCTCAGGGCCAATAGCCTAGTAACTTCCTGTGATGCTATGATCTTATAGGAAACCACTAAATGGCTCTGAAGCAAAATGCTGTTTTACCCCATCTAACATAAGATATCAGGCTGTGCTGATAGAGAAGCCTAAAGAGCAGGTATGATGCTTTCAGCAGATAGAAATATAGTCAAAGTGTACTGATAAACAGCTTTGTGCCAACATGATCCTATCAAGATGTGTAACTGAGCAAAACTACCTACAATCTACACCCGGATATTAGTTTTACCCAGGAGGAAGATCTTTCTTCATGAATTTGGAACATGCATTTTGCTTTAGAAATCACAGTTATGTAAAACATATGTAAAAAAAAAATGCCATTTTTATTATATCACATTATACTAGTAGTGGTTCAGCAGTAGCGCTGTTGCCTCACAGCAAGAGGGTTTCCTGTTCAGTTCACGGCTGGAGTGCCTTCTGTGTGGAGTCTGCATGTCCTCCCCGTGGTCAAGTGGCCTCCGAACGACATGTGTGAATGGATGTGCCTTCACTGAAGGTTGGGCGTTGTGCTGGTAACTCAGCAACATAAAAAATCTACTGCCAATCATTAGCGGATTGGAGTTCCACTGTAGCGACCCCTAACCGGGAAAAGCCGAAAAGACAAAACATTATACTAGTGTTATAGCTACTTATATCATGCATTGGTATAGCAGTTGGGTCTATATTAGAGCATCGAAGTTTCAAAACTTTGAATGTTCAAATATCGAACCCTATTCAGCGAAAGCTGAAAATATTGAAGCAACAGAAAACTAAACTTTTTCCTAGGGAAAGAATTTGGGTGTCCGTTTTTGTTGCTTCAGTATTTTCAGTGCTGTAGTGGAAAGTTACGGGTCTGGTTCAGGTAAGTGTGCGATTGAGTGTGGGTTAGGGTGCGGGTTAGGTATGTGTGCTATTGTCTGGACGTGAGGGCTAGGGCGGGTTAGGTGAGTTAGGGTTAGGGCGCGGGTTAGGTAGGTGTGCAATTGTGTGGACGTGAGGGTTAGGGTGGGTTAGGTGAGTTAGGATTAGGGAGCAGGTCAGGTAAGTGTGCGATTGTGTGGACATGAGGGTTAGGGCGGGGTAGGTGAGTTAGGGTTAGAGCGCGGGTGAGGTGAGTGTGCGATAGTGACGGACCTTAGGGTTAGGGTTAATGTAAGTGGAGAGTTAGTGGTGTGTGTATAGTTTAGTGTAGGGTTAGGTGTAAGAATTTAGGTGTATGTGTGTGGATTGCTGTTTGTTTGGTGTGCTTGTGTTGTGTGTGTGTGTTTTGAAACAGCATTTTTTTCCCTAGGAAAAAATTTGCTGTTCTGTATGTTCGATGTTTTTAGCTTTTTCTGAATAGGGTTCGATATTAGAACATTTGAAGCTTTGAAACTTTGATGTTCTAATATAGACCCTAGGAGTCAACTATGTGGAATTGGATTCAGCTCATATTTATGGCAAAATACAATCATAAAAATAAAGGCAATGCCTTGGAATATTGCTAAGTACTGACCAGATAAATAAACAAAAAAGAATTGAAACTAAATGTTGCTCATTTCAACCATGCATGTCAGAGCCAGAGCATGTATTGCAAATGGTTTCTAGACCTTTTCCTCCAAACTTTACTGTCAGAAATCTGTAGCCTTTGAGTACTAGATTTATGAGCAAAGGTTATGAGTGCAATGGAAAATAAATGCCCTACTGGCTATACCATTCATAACATTATACTATAACTGAAAAGGAAATGTGCATGCATAATGGACATGGAGTGATGAGCTTATCACTGGGACTTCTTGCTGTCAAAAGGATGTGTGAGGTCAAAAACTAGTGTACTAGATGCATTTAATGTTTAGGGCATGAGCTGTGCAGGTTAAAAACTTACCTGATCAGCTTGTGAACATCATCTAACTCAGTATACTTAAAACTGGAATCAGAGAAGGAAATTGGAGAGAATATAACTACAGAAAGGGATAGAAAAAGCCAGAATTATGATAAATAGTATGACAAATGGACTAAATGCTATACACCTATGGTCCATCATTGCTTAAAATTCAGTCACTGCCATATTGTCCGAGTACTGTAGACAGAATTATTTGCTAAATCCAATTGTCAATAAAATAACTGCTCTAGGGAAAAAACTGGAATCAGTTATTCAGTAGCATTATCATATCTCACGTGACCGTAACCTGATCTCAAGAGATACTCGCACTATTTATCTGAAGTCATTAAAGACAATAAGAAGATTAGGTGCAGTACAGATGATGCAGTGAATCACAGAACCAGATGCTACCAAAATGCCTATGCTATGCCTGATGGACTGAAGGAGGGAACTGCTTACTCCTATGTGGTAACCCTATTCTGACCTCTTAACTCCAGCCCTACACATTACTTTATAAAACTCCATTCCTTGAGAGTACCTTAAAACAAGACACACAGATACAGTTCAAGCAAGACCCCCCCACACACACACACAATACAAAATATGCCACTTCACAAGACCTTATTCTAACCCTAATGCACAAACATTGTCGCTCACACAAATTCCCCCTGCACACTGATGACTATCGTCATTACATCTCCTTACATGAAGCAACATTCAACTTTGCTCCTTTCAGTAACTACTAAACTTGACCACCAATATACTCAATAATTTTTGAAAACAAAAACAGCTGTCAACATTCTCTGCATTCAACAAAATGAATATAAGCCACAGCTATACAAGTAAGAGGGCTATGAGAGCACAGCTCCCACACTGGAAAGTGCAGAAGGGTAAAGACTCCTTGATACAATGTAAGTGTAGAACATTGAAATTTGACAGTTTTTTTTTTTTTTTTTTTTTTTTTTTTTACTGGAATCATGTATGATTGCACACAGTCAGTCTTTGCACTTCAGAAAATGATCCATCAGTTGTTTTTTAGTTTTGTGTAAATGAAATATTTGGGGATTAAAAACTGTACATGAGGGCAATGGCCCTGTTCTTTACAAGGGTGCTTCCTATAGTTCACTATTTATGTATATTCCTATTGTTTACACAATGGACATTAGGAAGTAAGAAAAATTACAGTTTTGTACCTACCATAAATGTAGATGTTCGAAGATCCACATTGCTGCAGTCCTTACACTTGGGTAGTCCGCTGTCCTCGGTCGGCCCGAATATCAAAGTAATAGGCTGACGTCGGTCAAGGCGCTTAATACTGACATCAGGACGTCAGGGTACAAATGCGCATGACCGACGTCATATCCTCAGTCTTTTCTTGCCCCAGATGTCAGAAGACCCTAAAAGGAAAGGTCCAAACCAAAAGACAGCAAAAAACAACCAACCACCCTTGCACTAATCATATGTACAATATATACACTATCCACAATATTCACAACCCAAACCACACAACCGCCTCTAACTACAGAGGGGAAGGAGGGAGGGTAAATTGGACTGCAGCAATGTGGATCTTCGAACATCTACATTTATGGTAGGTACAAAACTGTACTATGTTCTTCATCTCACATTGCTGCAGTCCTTACACTTGGGTAAAATCCCAAAGTAGAGGTAAGGGAGGATGGCAAAACTATAAAGCAGTAGAAGCTGCCAACATGCCCTGTAAAATTGCAGTGGCAAAGCCAGCCCTAGACTTAGAGTAAAGTGGAAGGTGGTAATGCTTAGAGAAAGTATGCACTGAACTCCAAGTAGCTGCCTCCAAAATATCTTTAGTTGCCACCCCCCTCAAAAAAGCTGTAGAAGTGGCAGTAGCCCTAGTGGAATGAGGCCTAATCCCAGCTGGAATTTCCTTACCATGATGGGAATAACAGAAAGCAATACAAAACCCAATCCACTTAGAAATAGTTTGTTTTGACACAGACTTGCCCTGAGAGCCCAAAGCAAAAGAAACAAATAACTGCTGAGACTGCCTGAATCCTTTAGTTCTGCTCAAATAATATCGTAACTGCCTGTGTATATCCAAAGTGTGCAAAATCTTTTCCCCTTTATTTTGGGGGTTTGCATAAAAAGTAGGCAAATGAATAGTTTGGTTTAAAGCCACACTAGAAACCACTTTAGGCATAAAGGAAGGATTAGTACGCAAAGATACCCTATCCTTATGGAAAATTAAGAAAGGCTCAACTGCCATAAGGGCCTGTAATTCAGAAACCCTTCTCGCAGAGGTTATGGCCAACAAAAAAGCAGTCTTCCATGATAAATATTTCAACTCGGCAGTAGCTGCAGGCTCAAAAGGTTGTAGAGTGAGTTTCTCCAACACAAAATTGAGATCCCAAGCAGGAGTAGGAGCTCTACGTGGGGGTCTTATATTCTTTGCCCCTCTAAGGAATTGCTTAAACAAAGGATGAGAAAACAATGGTGGTTCACAGTCATAGTGAGCAGAATTTGCTGCAGCATGAACCTTAATAGAAGAGAAGGACAAACCTTTATCCAGTAACTCAGTAAGATATTGAAGAGCCACACTTAAATTAGGCTGAGAAACATCAAATTCCTTTGCTGTACTCCAAAATAAAAATCTCTTCCATTTATCAGCATACACTTTCCTTGTACTAGGCCTTCTGGCCTCCAAAATAACATTCAAAACTTGGTGAGGAAGCTGAGACCCTCCAGGGTTTAAAACAGAATATGCCAGGCTGTTAGATGAAGAGAGCGAAGTTTGACATTGAGTAAATGACTGTTCTCCTGAGACAGCAGGTGTGGAATCGAAGGCAAAGGCCATGGAGGCTCCCGTACCAGACTTCTCAGTAATGGGTACCAGTGCTGTCGAGGCCAATCTGGAGCTATTAAAATCATCTTTGGCTTGTCCTGTCTGACCTTCAGGAGTACCTTTGGGAGGAGAGGCAGAGGTGGAAAGGCATATACATGAAGATTGCTCCAATTGAATGAAAGAGCATCCACTTTCCAAGCTGTGGGATGAAACCTTTTTGTGCAAAACTTTGGCAGCTGGTAGTTTAGTGGAGAAGCGAACAGATCTATGTCTGGAGTTCCCCATAACACTGTCAATTTCTGAAATACATGAGGATCCAATTTCCACTCGTGGGGATCCATAATTTGTCTGCTCAACACATCTGCTAAGGAGTTCTGTGCAACCGGCAGAAACCTTGCCTGAAGATTCAGCTGTAAACTGAGAGCAGTCTCCCACAAAATCATTGCTTGTCTGCATAGAGGATAAGAATGCGTTCCCCCTTGCTTGTTGATGTACCACATGACAGTTGTGTTGTCTGTTAGAACCAACACCTGCCCTGGAAGAAGTAAATCCTTGAAAGCTATTAATGCAAATTGGACTGCTAACATCTCCTTCAGGTTGATATGTAGATGTTGAAGTCTGGCAGGCCACGTGTCTTGTACCCACTTTCCATTTAGATGAGCTCCCCAAGCTTTGTCTGAGGCATCTGTCGTTAGAATCTGACTCGCCTCTGGTCGGGTCACAGAGAGTCCCTTGTTTAGGTGACATTCCTGAGCCCACCACAAAAACTCCTTTTGAATGCAAGGTATTATCTGAATGACAGTGTCCATATCTTGGCAGTGCTGTGTCCATACATTTTTGAGATACCATTGTAGCTTCCTCATATGCAGTTTGGCATTGGGAAGCACCAGAATACAAGATGCCATGAACCCCAAGGCTTGAAGGACTGTCCTTGCAGTCAGCCTGGACTGATGAGACAAGTGATGGAAGTAAAGAGAAAGATTCTTTTGTTTGTCTGGGGTCAAAAAGGCCATCTGGGATGCTGTATTCAGTCTCACACCCAGAAAGCACATGTCCTGAGAGGGTACTAGACTGGACTTTATTTCGTTCACAGAATACCCCAGGCATCTTAGCACTGCTATCACAAACTGTAAATGATGAAGAAGTTCGTCCTTTTCTTGGGCCAGAATCAGGCACTCGTCCAAATAAGGAAAGATCTGTATTCCTCTTAGCCTGAAGAAAGCTATCACTGGAGCCAGAACTTTCGTGAACACTCTGGGCGCAGTAGATAAGCCAAAGGGCAATGCAGAGAACTGATAATGAGAAGTCCCAGCCCGAAAACGCAGATACTTCCTGCAACTGAGCCTGATAGGAACATGAAGGTAAGCCTCCTTGAGATCCAGAGTCACCATCCAGTGATCTTTGCCCAGCAGAGGCAAAAGTTGTTGTAACGTCAACATTTTGAACTTGGGAATGTCCAGATATGTGTTGAGGATAGATAAATCCAAAATTGGTCTCCACGTGTTCCCCTTCTTTGGTACTAGGAACAGGCGAGAATAAAATCCTAGGCCCACTTCTGGTAGAGGGACGGTTGTATGGCCCCTATTTGAAGTAGCAGAGAAATTTGTTTGTGAGCCTCTAGTCTTTGCTGAGGAGGAACGTCTGGCATGCCTTTGAAAGGAGGTAAGGTATGGAAATAAAACTTGTAACCTTGGTGTATGATATCCAATACCCATCTGTCTTGAGTAATCAAACTCCAATTTTCCTTGAAGAGTGCCAACCTCCCTCCCAAAGGTGCTGCCAGGCAAAAAGGATCTGGCAGCTGAAAAGGTAGGTCATTGGGCCTGTTTACGAAAGGACTGGCCCCTGCCCTCACCCGAAGACTGTGCAGGTGAACTCCCCGTTCTAGGTCTAAAGGAACCCTGAGCTCTGCCCCTACCACGTCTAGATCTACCTCTAGACTGGGAATCATAAGAAGGATACATCCACCCCTTAGCAGGCCAATTCCTACTAAACTTCAGAGGCTGAACTTGCAAAAAATCCTTAACAGCCTGCATAGACTTAGCCTTGTCTTCCATTTTCTTCAAGACTGACTCCACAGGTGAACCAAACAACACATCAGACTGTAAAGGAGCATCCAAAATCCTTGTCTTAACATGGTCAGATAAATTCTGATCCCTCAGCCAGGCGTGCCTGCGAAGAACTGAACCAGTGGCAGCCACCCTAGACGAGGCCTGTACAGCATCAAAACCACATTGCAAAGAGTGCTTACCCACCTGTTCCGAAACATGCACCAAATCTTGTAATTCTTTACACTCAATGCCTTCCGCCAGAGCATCTACCTTAGACTTCAATTGAGAAAGAAGATAGTTTTGATATTTCAACATGTGAAACTGGCAATTCAAAGCCCTCATAGCTAAGGTGGAAGAAGTATAGACTTTCTTTCCCCATCTATCCAAAGCTCTGGCCTCTTTATCTGGAGGAACCGGATTTTTAACAACAGAGGCCTTGACACCCTTAGGTCCCTGACTAACAGTTTCTGGGTCCGCCCTAGGACTCTTATAAAGATATTTATGAGCCTCAGGCACCCTGTAATATCTATCCGGTTTAACAGGAGCAGGAGGCAAAGAATCAGGATTAAGTGAAGCCTCTGCAAACACATCTTCCACAACATCCAGAACAGGTGGTATAGCCAAAGGCCTATGCTGGGGTAAAAGCAAATATTCCCTAAGCCTTTTCCTGGAATCAGAGAAGTCCTGACCTTCCCACTTAAAATGTTCCCTCATGGAATGAAGAGTCTCTGAAAAAGAAAAATCCTCTGGAGGAGAAGCAGAAGGAGTGGAATCATCTGCATCAGAATCAGAATAAGGAGAGTACTCCTGCAAGTCTTCAGCCGAAGACTCTGAAACATCCGAAGCCTGCTCAAAACTCCCCAACTCTGGTTCCACCCTAGGCCTCTTATCAGGAGGGGGCAAAGAACCTCTAATTAAAGTAATTAAATCTTCTGCCATTTTAAGCATGTGCTTCTTGGGCACAGATCCTGAAGAACTAGGAGTGACACCAACAGAAGCTAAACCTGGCCTGCCTCTGGGAGAAGCCTTGGAAACAGAAGGAGAGGGCCTAACCACCCTAGGAAGGGAGGGGAGTACAGTAACCTGAGAAGCCCCTTCAGCCTGACCTACCTCCTGAGAGGCCACATCCTGCAATATCAAAGTCTCCCCCTGGGACTCCAGAGGAGCCTCCTGCGGAACCACCGGTTCCACTGATGCCTCTAAAGAACCGGCGTCCGGTACGGACGACTCTTCTTGCCTGGGTTTAGCTGCTTTGTCTTTGCGCTTCTTCGAAGAAGCGGGCGTCGGAGCATCCGACGGCATATTATAATTGCACCGCTTCCCGAAGACCAACCTGGCACAATCTAACCTTCGCTTAATAGTGCGCTTATTGAACCTAGCACAAAAGCGACACCCAACAACGTCGTGCTCAGGCCCCAAATAAGGAATACACAAAGTATGATAATCTCTATGCGGTATCTGCTTCCCACAAGAAATACAGTTATTCACTTTTTCTGACATCCGATAAACCACTGAGGCAAGAAAAAACTAAAATATTCCCCAACGGGGTACTTAGCCAACTTTGACTTGGTCTGAAACTCCGAATTCGAAAAATTTCAGAACGCCGAACGGCACTTGCAACGCTGCTTCTGCATCGGACCATGCGGCAAAAAAGACTGAGGATATGACGTCGGTCATGCGCATTTGTACCCTGACGTCCTGATGTCAGTCTTAAGCGCCTTGACCGACGTCAGCCTATTACTTTGATATTCGGGCCGACCGAGGACAGCGGACTACCCAAGTGTAAGGACTGCAGCAATGTGAGATGAAGAACATCTAATAAATGTAAAAACCTAAAATATTGTATGCATTAGAAATGTCTTTGTGAAAAATGATAAACGTTTCCGGGAAGTTACAGTCAGTGCTATATTTGTGTTTATGATATGAAGCACATTTTGCATACTTTTTATACTGATGGTAATGTTCAATGTACTATTTCTTATGAGTACCTTATAATTAGGTAGAAAACTGATGCATGCATATGCAAATCCAGTAGTTCTTTTATTGCCAGTTATCTGCACTTTCCTAATTATAAAGACAAAACCTATCATTACATCTGTTAAGGTCTTATCACTCACTAATGCATGCCAGGAGGTACAAAACAGATTAAGTGTATTAATTACTTCAGCATCATTTAACCCATCAATATTGTAACTGCTTAAGAAACTTCACTCTCTGATATCTTAGTAGATGCTTAAGTGCTAGTCAACGTTTTTATTAGTAAGTTTTATGTAAGGCTAGTGCCCAGTACAGTTCTAGGAGTGTGGCTACCTTACAGGATATATAAATATTTAACATTGACATCACTTGCTTCCACAACTGCTTTAAAATGACAAAGATCTGTGCACAGATGACCATGGGTTTGTAGAAGTGAATGTGCACTTAATAAAAGTAAGAATTTTCCACAGTATTATTCACCAATGCAAATATCACCATATGATAATATGGACAGAACTTGAAAAAAAAATTGCCAGTACTTGAAAAAGGCATCCAGACCTAAGCAAAAGTGTTATTTGGAGCATTACACAAAAAGCAATGGTTGCTAATAAGTGGGAAAACTAACACTATATGCACATATCAAGAGATCTGTCTACTAAACATTGTGACTGATCATGCCTCATAAACAAAAAGATTAATATGTTTAAAAGGTAGCAAAAACAGCTACATGGCTAATGTTAATGTTGAACTGAAATAACCAAAACATTGAATACACATTTAACAATGTCAGTAGGTGTTTGCATGAGATTGCAGTACAGTGGGGATTGGGGGATTTCCCTTTCTCAGTCACTGCAATATTGGAATTAGTATATTTAACATTCACCAGGTGTGTGTGTGTGTGTGTGTGTGTGTGTGTGTGTGTGTGTGTGTGTGTGTGTGTGTGTGTGTGTGTGTGTGCGAGTGTGTGTGTATGTGTGTGTGTGGTGGAGGGGTTGAAGCCAACCAGCCACCCTTACAGGAAATGTGTTTTCCCTTGTTATGGATATTTACTGATTTGGCCATTGGATGCTGTGAAGCTTTGCTGTTTCTGTTTCAATTATGTATACATCAATATTTTGGTAAATCAACTTTTCAACATAGATCCAGTGAAATCTTTAAGCTGGTGAAAATAAATGGAGCACAAGATTTAGTAGAATGCTGCTATGCAAACAGACACTATCAAGATGTAAAAAGGCTTTTATGAGCAGGAAGTAAGACTACAAGAGAGGAGGAGGAGAGAATAACTGTATGCTGGCAATAAAAAGTAATGAAACAAACATTTGCATAGTAAGTCAGCATGGCAATTGTAAACAGGATGAAATATAAGGTATATGTCAGTATCAAAAGTTGTTTGTGGAAGGAAAGTGATACAGAGAAGCCAAGAAGGAAACTAATTAAAAATCAATTGCAAAAACATTAAAAATTTGAGTAGGAGAGCTAAATCAGATGATGCAAATAACCAAAATCAAATGAGGAGGCAGGTATTGTTGAAAAAGGGAAGGTTAAGAAACTTAAATTAGGAAAATTAATAAAAAAATTACATTCTTAATGCTAAAATAATTTCAAAAAACTAATGATCAAAGACTATACAACAGATGCTTCTGTTCTACAATATTTGGCTTAAAGCTTGGGGATAGAGAATGTGAAAAAATGTGCAGCGAATCTAGATCAATTATTCTGTCATTTAAAGAAGATAAATGTTATAGGGTTATTAGAAGTAAGAGAGACTGTCATGATCCTTTAATGCTTTACTCTTCAAGTTGAGAAAACTTTCGTAAAAGCTATTTGAGGAAAAACCAAGGGGAAGTTTAAATATGTTAATATTTCTGCTTCTGAAACCATGGGTAATAACTGAACTATGTACACACGCAGACATGCAGCTACTTGTGGGCAGAAATTTCTCATGGATGAATGACTAATTGTGAATCTGTAGTAATCTGAGAAATAGATTTATAACTTTCTTCACTGAGCTAATTTCATTAAAATAGCAGGCAAAATGTAAAACAGTGTACAAACTAATCCTTGCACTTTCTGAAAGATAGTGGAGTTAAAGCTGGAATAAGACTGATGGATTAGAAAAACAAATCTTTATTTTAATTTATGCAACAATTGTTATACATTGCAGAAAAAAAAGACTGGCATGATCATCCCATCTAGATAGAAGTTGCATATACAGATTCAAAGATGGCTGCCGTTCTGCGAACACTGCCGAACTGCAGCTCTCCATTTAACCTGAGGAAATCAAAACCCTGAGTGGATACTACAAAGTTTTCAACATCAAAACTTCGATAAACTTACTCTAACTACACTTATTTATCCTGGATTGAGAAGAAAAACCGGAAAAAAGGAATATATTTCATTGGATTACAACAGATTAGCTAGCTCTGCAGAGAGGAATACACAAAGGAACAGTGTGCTTTTTATATTGCAACTTTTTATGTTCAGATAAGATGTCAAAAGAAGACAAAAGCATGGATATAACCACGACTAAAACAAAATTATCGGAATTGCAATCACCAGAAAAAGATGTGACTACTAAACGACAAAAAATTACTAAAGCACAGGAACAACAGAAACTAGGGACTAAAACTAAAGCAGATCAAGCTTTAAATATGGAGGATATCAAAACTGCACTTCTGCCTATACAAGAAGCTTTAAAAGAACTGACTTGTCAAATACAATCATTTGGAATTTCATGTACTCAGTTGCTGGAAAGAATGGGTAAGACGGAGGCTCGAATTTCTGATACTGAGGACAAATTAGTTTTACTGGAAAAAAAAACTAATCTGCATGATGTGGATATACAGGCTATACAAAGTAAGCTTACAGACCTAGAAGGAAGATCCAGGAGAAACAATATCATTGTCAGAGGGATTCCTGAATCCATTCAGTATAATGAACTGATTCCATCCATACTACAAATATTTGCAGTGCTTTTAAATGATTCTGATACTGTGAAACAAATCATCGTGGAAAGAGCACACAGAGCTTTGAGAGAGGTACAAGCATCTGATTTTCCTAGACCTGTGCATGTTAAACTGCTTAATTATCAAGATGTAAATATAATACTTATTACTGCAAAACAAGGTGGAGGCTATATTATGTGGAAAAACAATAAAATATCTCTGACACAGGATTTACCTATACAGATCAGACAGGCTAGACAGTCTCTGTCTCCTTACTGCAAATTTCTTATTGACAAACAAATGAAGTTTCAAATGAAATATCCTAATATGCTTATATTCACAGTGGATGGGGCTAAACATTCTGTTTCCACCAAAAATGAGGCAAGAAATCTGTTTCTTAAAATTTTCAAGGCTTTACTTGCATCAGAGACTTGAATTGAACTTTTGCTGGGACTGGCATGCTGCTATGTTTACTGTGCTTCAAGGACTGGGTAATCTTTTGTTGGCATTTGTGAAGCTTAGGCCTATTCCTGAGCAATAAAACTGTTTGCTTTTCCTTATTTTGATCTCCTGCACTTGTTTCCTGACATTTTATGGCTTCTATGAACTGTTTTCAATGAGGAGGAAGACAGGAAGTGCTTAAAATGCTGCTGAGGGTGTAGATTTCGTTGTGGCACTTCCGGGAGTCAGTCTGCAAAAGTGGTCCCCCGTCGCAAGCATTTTACAGGACTTCCTGGTTTGGAAAACCGAAGAGAACTGTTTTAAACACTCTCTTGCTTATTTAACATTAAATAACACTGTTCTATAGTAATTTAAGCACATAGGAACTTGTTAGGAACTTCATTTATTAACTTTCAGTCAACATTTTGTAGTTATATTATTTAGAGAGGGTGCAGGGATTTAGCAATGTTTATTTAACCTGTCAGCATAGTTTTTAATGTTTTGTGTTATTTTCATTATTTTATTTAGTTAGAAGCTTGCTTTATTATGAAACTAGTATAAGGTGAATGTATAACAAAGGATATTAATAAATTTGCTGTCTATTTGCTTTAATATAGGGTTATATATTAGTATGTATTTTTTTCTTTCTCTTCTCTCTTTTAATGCATGTGGTTTATGTATAGATAGCTAATCCAACTGAAAGTGCATTATTATAGTGAAAGTGCATTATTATAACCTACTGAAAATGCATTATTTTTTTTACTTTATTCTTTTTACATGTACTACTGTTACATTTTTAATTTGATTTGTTTAAATAGTAATTAACCAAAGAGATGTAGTTTATGGCAGTGTTTGTTAGGGAATGTTTAGTTTAGGCTTTGTTGTAGTGAAGTTAGGTTTTATAGGTCTTAATTGTGATACATGTGTGAAATTTTACATTGTGGTGTTTTTAAATCTGTTGTTTCTTTTAAACCCTTTGTCATTTTATATTATACAGGACCTATTCATCTCCTGGTCTGGGGTTAGAGTGGGTATATGCACTGGTTGAGGACGGGATATAAGGATTGCTTCCAGATTATGTATGGTTTTGAATGTACTGTTTTTTGTTTTTTCCATGCTCTCTCTCCAAAACTTTCATCTTACAGTGAATCTTTGAAATGTGGGAAGTAGATTCATGGAACGTTAAAGGGCTCCAGAACTTGAAGAAGAGGAAACTGGTGTTACATGTATTGTTGCGGGCTAAGGCGTGGTTTATCCTACTCCAAGAAACGCATTTAATGAATGATCAATGGGGTGATGTTAAAAAAAAGAAATGGATTAGAGAAGTAGTAGTATCTGAAGGTAAGTCAAATAGTGCTGGGGTAGCCATAATTATTAAAGATCAATACAAGGAAAAGATATTAGATTCTAATACAGATAAAAATGGACGGTGGTGCTATGTTATTCTTTCGTCTACCTTATTTGATAAACCTATTTTACTTTTAAATATATATGCTCCCTGTAATGACCAACAACTATTTATAGCATCACTATATTCAATTTTAACACAATTTGATAGATATTATGTAATTGTTGGAGGTGATTGGAATACCTACCAGAATCCGAAGTTGGATAGATCATGTCCACAAAGAGCATTTAACAAGCATGCTCTATTAGCACTGAATGATCTTAAAGAAGATTTTCAATTATATGATCCATTTCACTATCTGAATAACGATAATAGTACAAGCAATTTTACCTTTTATTCCCCATGTCATAAAATGTGGTCCAGAATTGATTTCTTCCTGATTTCAAGAGTATTGATCAATCTAGAACCTACAGTTATGGTACATGCCCGTTATATATCAGACCATTCTAAAATTTTGTTGGGTTTTACTAAGGGGGTAAAAGATACTTTGAGACAAAGAGGTTATAATTGGTCTCTTAATCCAAATCTATTGAATAAGGAGGATATAATACTGGAAATTACAAAGTATCTGAAAGACTTATTGATTGGTTTAGGGAAACAACAATTTGCCCCAGATATTGAATGGGCAACAGTTAAAGCTCAAATAAGAGGGACACTTTTGCAAAAAGCATCTTATTATAAAAAGATATTAAACAAAGATATTCAAACTTTAGAAATAAAAATTAAATTACTTGATCAAGAACTGATTAGAGATTTTAATGAGCAAACAGAGAAGGAACTGATTAAATGTCAAAAGGATCTCTTTTTACTTCAGAATAGTAGATTAACGTTTCAAGAGTACAAGACATTAGTGAGGTATGCCAGTCATGTTCAAACACCATCAAAAGCGTTGGCTAGGATCATTAATCAAACAAAACCAATTGTGCAGATTTCGGAAATACAATTTAATAATAAAATATATTCTAAAACTGAGGAGGTTCTTAATATCTTTGAGAAAATATACACTAATATTTATGCTGGACAAAAGGATATGACCCCTAACAGAAATTATGAACAATTTCTACAGTCAATTTAGTTTCCAACAATAGGAGAGGACATTCAAAATGACTTGGTTAAACTGATATCTGAAGAAGAAATAGTATATGTAATTCAGCATATGAAATCACATAAATCACCAGGTCCTGATGGCTTGACAGTGGAATTTTATAAAAAATTTGCAGATATTTTCGGTAAGATACTTTCAGTTGTGTTTAACTACATAATTAGGAATAAAATTAATGATCCACACCTTAACACCTCAGAAACTATTTTTATACATAAAGCCAATTCAGATCCTCAAAATCCGGATAATTATAGACCAATATCATTAATAAATGTAGACATGAAAATTCTAACCTCTATTATAGCATCTAGACTGAAGAGAATCATGACTCGTATCATTTCTAAAGAACAGACTGGTTTTATGGCAGGTAGACAAACCAGTGATAATACACTCACACTACATACTATGTTAGAGCATGCTAAGCAACATAATTTAAATATATATGCCCTTATAATTGATGCCCAGAAAGCCTTTGATAGGGTTTGATACAAATTTCCTGTTTGATCTTTTACTGTATTTTAATATATCACATGAGTTTGTCCAAATGTTACAAACATTATATAGTAATCCCTATACTACATTGTATATTAATAAAAACTTCTCTAAAAGAATACAGATTAAGACTGGAACATGCCAGGGTTGCCCTTTGTCCCCTTTATAATTTAATATCTATCTTGACCCATTGTTTTTATATATTAAACAAAATGTTTATCATAATGTCCCAATAATTTATGGAACTAAAATATTAATGGCAGTTTTTGCTGACGATCTTAGCATTTATTGTGCATCTCCATTATCAGATACTGAAAAATTATTGAAGGCTGTTAATAATGAGTTCTCAAAAGTGTCTAATTATAAAATTAACTTGAAAAAAACAATATCTTCCCTTTAAAGACACCTAAACCTTTTTCGTTATTGCCCTTAGTGGGACAGGTATCATTTAAAGAAAATATTAAATATCTAGGTATTGAGTTCTCTACTGATAATAAAGACTTTTATAATAATAATATTAAAGCAATCTGGGAACAAATAATTTCTGATTTTGGGAGATGGAAAAATTTACGACTGCCAATATTAGCAAAAGTTTCAATGATCAAAATGAATATATTACCACGATTACTGTATATTTTTAGGTCAGCCAATTTATTACTTTCGAAGTAGTTTTTTAAACGGATTCATAAAGAATTGGCTAAATTCATTTGGGAACCAAAGAAAACCAGGATATCTTATGATAAATTAATGACCCCAAAAAATAGAGAAGGACTGGAATTACCTAATTTTGAAATGTGTTATTTAATTGTAAATTCTAATAGAATTTTAAGAATTGCCAATTATGATATAAATAATACTAAGTGGACACCACCTTGGGTAGTTCTGAATTATAAATATATTCTAAAGTAAAATATCAATCCTAAAGCAATAATTTTTTTAGGTAAGGATGCATTGAAATTCTATGGGATTACTGAACACATCAAAACAAACATACTCTCTTTACATAATTTATTTCATTTATTAGATTTGGATCAACATATGATGGTTTTTCAACCCTTTCATAAGAATCCTAATTTAAAATTGAATAATCAACTAATTGATCTCAACAAGTTTCCATTGATAGTTAATCTAACTTTGATTGGTATATATAAACATCTTGACAGTTCGGCCAACCAAATAAGACAAGAACTTAACTTACCAAAAAATTATCTGGTTATTCTGAGACAAATTAGAGAACTCACTATAAGCTATTTTAAACGTTTTAAACTGGAAGAAGAGGCTATTAATAGATGCTCTTTGTTGTGGCAAGCTGTCCAACAGGATCTTAAATGTATCACGACAGCAAATCAATTAATTAAAGAATTTCAATTTCATGATAAAATTTTGTTATCAAACTACTGGGAAGAGAAAATCTTATTGACAGATAGAAGTAATATGTTAAAAGCAATTGACTTGACCATCAAATCTACTTCTCTTCAAAAATTAATATATACCCCGTTGATGATTTGGAACAATGCATATTATACACGTCTTACCCTGCATAAATTTAATCCCAAAAATTCACCAACTTGTCCATACTGTAAGAATCAACCAGCTGATCTTCTTCATATGTTCTGGAGTTGTAAATGTATTTTCAAACTTTGGAATTCCCTTAAGATCCAACTTCAAAAGGTGGGTTACCAGAGTACAACGTTATCATGGAAATTTATGATTCTGCATATTCCCGAGAGAGATCCTAAATCACAAATTATTATATATATTAATATTTTTCTATTAATGAAGCTTTATATAGCTTCAAATTGGTTAGACCCATCTAAAACTTCATGGCAGAACTTTAGAGTTCTAGCGACAAAACATATATTGGCTCATAAATTACTATTAAACCCACAAAATAAAAATGTTAATAATCCAAAAATTTGGGAACAGATTTTTAATATTATACTAGCATAGTATTTTCAACTTGGAAATATTAATAATTATTTATGTGTGTGGAGAGAATTTAGTAATCAAATGTCTATAACTTGCATTTATTCTTCTGCTTTTTTATATTTAACTGTATTACATGGAAGCATTCTTGTAAATATTGTATATAGAGTGTGGTTATTAGTGATATTAGTTAATGCTTGATTTGTGAATATATGTTATTTTTGTTCTTATTTGTGTTTGAAAATAATATAACAATAAAGATTTATTATGGAAAAAAAAAGAAGTTGCATATACAGATACACTGGTGTTAAGGAATGGAAGAAATATATAAGCAATGTAGCAAGTATTAAGCAATATTCAACAGCAAAAAACATCTTAAATGCATTCTTAACAACTGACATGCAACATATGCATTTTACCTATGTGAGGCATAAATTAAAATTCTATTTCTAAGACAAATTGCAGACTTGAACAAACTGTTCTTCAACAATTGTAAACAGACATGAATGATGATAATGCAATGCATTTGAAAATACATGAATAAATGAATATGAAATGATTATAATAAACTTAAAAAAAAGTGAGGTGAAACAAGCTGGAATGTTAGCATGGACATTTACATAAAGGTTGATCAAGTGAAGTTCAGATGTTCGCTCTGAAGGCCTACATTAAACATTTTAAATGGCTGTTGTACACTACACTAGTTTATAATTCCAGGGGGAAATATCCCAAAAATTCTGCTGGAGAATATGGAAAAAAACGAAAAGAAAATGGAAAAAAAAAATCTCTTATGTAAAAGAAGCAACAAATCATAAATAGGAAAATCGTTGCCATGACTCTTCTGAGAAATAATGAAGTCTTGCCATGATTTAACCTTGAAATATGTAGCCGTAACAGAAAAGAGTGCGTTATTGAAATGGCAGTGTTTTAAATTGGGGCTCACCAAATGCATGGGCATTTCCAGCCAGTGTTGTTAGATGTACTATAGTGATCTTGTGCTTTAGGAAATGAGAATAAAAAGACAACCATTAGGGGTTTACACCCCCACAGTAGGACTGCAAATAACTTACAATTCTGGGTGCTTGATGTCACTTATGCCTGTGACTGCCAAGTATACAACTGTCAATTAAATATGCCTATCCACTGAATGTGCGACTAACAGCAGGCGAGTCCCACTGTAAGGATTTGCCATTGAAACATAAGTATACAATGCAATTGAATCAGAGGAAGATTCACTGGTTTCCCTTTACATTTTAAATACTGGCAAATACTTCTTCTTAAAAAGATGTCATACAGGCATTATAACAATTTCAAAAAATTATAAATATAAGGAAATGTGACAATTAAGTATAATGCAAGAAAAAAGTGAAAAAAAATCGCCTTCAGAAATACTACTAATCCAATGTCTCTCAAGAAAAAATGTATGTATATATTTACAATATTGTGGATTCACAAACTTTCATTATTAGTAACCATCTTATCCCAGAAGATAAAACGGTTTAGAAGCAGCCAGGGTTTTCTTTTCTTCTTCTTTTTTTTTTAATTAATTTATTTATTTTTTTTAATATTAGTACACATTTAATCAGAAAGAACTATCTTCTTGCATGTTTTCTCTGGATACAACACAATGCTGCTCATGCAATACAATTTATTTGAAATAAGTAGAAAAATGTATTTATTGGACATATACCTGGGGACTTGCATACACTCTTCCTCAGACATTCACTGTATAGTATATCTTTCCATCATATGTACATTAAATGACTATTGCTATATACTAATACACACACATATTATGTTTTCTAAAGATGAAGTTAATTTGTTAAGCTGTTCTTCCCTTTTAAATTCTTCTATACAAAAAACTATTTACAAAAATGGTTATTATTTAAGATTATTCAAACTATTTAACCGATATTATGGTCGATTGTACCTTATACTCCCAAAGACTAATCATTTCCCTTTCCAAATCTATGCAGACTTCAGCCTGTTTAGCAATGAGCCAAGTCTTTTCCATGGAATCCATGTCTGCATATTGCTGTCATGATTTCTTGTCCTGTTTAGTATAAAACATATCTATTTTCAGTGACAAAATGTAAAGTAAAATTATTCCATGGATTACTTACTTTGTAATGAATAGAAACAGATTCATACCTTAAGGCAATGCAGATATTCTTAACATATTTTGTGCTGCCTACAGAAGGGTTCTTTAGTTGTTTTAGCTGTTTAAATTAGATTTTTATTTCTATGAAATTGTTTTAGAAAGAATTACCAACTGCACACAATTTCAGTACAAAGAGGCGTGCTTGTAAAAGCAAATTATTATTCAACTATCTCCCAAGCAAGCACACTAATGTGAATGCTGAAAAAGCATTTGCAAATTTTTATAGTACATCAAATGTGCACAATAATATGAGTTGTGCTGCTACTGCTGCACTAGAAAGAAGAATATGAATATAAATTAAAAAAGTTACTGGTGGCAAATAAAAATGGCACTGATAATGGTATAAATAATGATAAAATGAAAAAGGAACAAGCCGTCATAGTGCAACTGACTCAGATACAACAGTGAAAGTACATAAAATAGGAGTGAATTCAATTTAAATTAGTTGTAGCATGTATTTTCCCTGGACATGGCAATAATAAAGTTATGCAGCAAAGTAAAAAAATGACTATTGCAAGCAAAAAAGGCATAAAGGACTTCTGTTAATCAGTTCTTGTTATGGCTGTGGATGCAGTGTCTATTCCTAAATGCATTAGCTCAACTAAAGGATGAACTACAATTCTGGTTAATAAAATTAAAACTTATGTTTGTGGCTTCTATGACATGGATCTTTTGCTGATAGCCACATACTATATTTTCTCCGAGAGACGTATAGTATCTTTGATTTTAAAATAATAAGTGTCAGTATCACTGCAGGTACATTTAATTTGCAAAAATTATTGTGATTTATTCAGGCAGCTGGGAAAAATCATATATCTTTTCTGTGAAAATAGTAATACAAAGGAATGCAGGCATACCAAATAACGTATAAATATGATTAGACAAAGTGTTTAAATAAACAGAGAGGAAACTGAAACAAGGACATATGAACATACATATGATATTGGTAAACAAAAAGAAACAACAAATGCTTTATTTAAACACTCTATAGTATGTCCTGAATCCAGTTTCAGGTTTTGGGTTTTGGAACAGGTAGATAGAGGTGGTGATTGGGGAAACAATTTAGAATACAGTGAGCTCATGCGCCAGTTGAGAATGGAGGCCTGCTTCCCCCCAGGGTTGATTGAACATTACTCCATAGTACCTGCCCTTAAGAAAAGAGTCTTGTAGTTTGGGGAAGTTTCCAGTTTGATTTTTGTTCAAAAAAATTTTTTATTCCGTTATAGAAAATTTGGGGTTCTCCTTTGTATTATTTTTGTGCATCTTTTATGTATTTTTTTATACATTGTTACATACATTTTAATTTGAAGTTAAACTTTATAAAGAAAAATTTTTTTTTGCATTAAAGGTAGTGTTATAAGATAGGAGTGTGTAACTGAGCGACCTACAAGTATGGAACTAATGGTTTATCTAGATTTTGTAATTAACATACTAATTGATGATATTTAAATGGTTGTGATCTCCTTGACATTTGGCTTTTGTTATCTACAATAAATTTTTTTTTATGTTTTTTGGTACCTTTGGAGTGACTTCCTAGCCTTTATTGGGACCAGTGTGCCAGACTGGGTATTTTGTGTGGGATTATTGGTTGTATTTTACTCAGTTTTTTCCCACCTTTTCGCTGATTCTTGATTATATTTGGTGGAGATGGCTAGACTTGGTTGCCAAGGTAGTGGAGCGTCCACAAGGAATGAATGAACACTTTGGGTGAACTTAAAAGACGTATACAATTGTTTTCACAAGATGAAACTCTTGCAAATGATTTGGATGAATGTATTCCGTATTACCATTTATGGAGTTGATGAACACTATTTTAATCTGGATTTGAACACTTGGTTTTCTCCAGGATTCCAGAGTTCTTAATCTATTGACCATGGGCATTTTTCGTACCAAGTTATTATTTACCGATTAAAAGATAAACTTTTAAAATACAAGGGTTTGTCCCTGGATAACTGGTTCTTGGAACAGTGTTTAGAATGTAAATATGTGCCTAATGGCTTAAGATTAACCAAATTCCCAAATAATATTGTTAATGGTACAGAGTTTTTTTAATGATCTTGTGAATGTTTTCAATGACTGTGGGTTGGCGGTTATGCAGATTATTATTAGAAACAGTGTTAATGTGATGGAAGGGCCACATAAAGAAATTATGGAGCTCAATAAAAAGGCAGATAATGATTTATTACATTCTGTACATGAATTTAGAACAAAATATATCAATGTTTTTAAAGATGTTGATAGAGCTATGGGGAAAAATAAAGAGAGAAAATTGAACAAATTAGAACGGGATAAAAAAAGACTACAAGAGTGGAAAAGTGTACTCCGTTTACCTACTAAACTTAAGAGGCAGTTTACTCAACCCTTAGTTGTGCAAGATGGTATAAGGGACATTGATAGGACAGAATATGGTGAGAAAAGTGATGAGGGGATATGGGGGGGCGCTTTAGATCATCACCCTGTAACGAGATCATCAAGGTTACATAACCTGGCTACACAACCCTCCTATGCACAAGTAACTAGGAAAACCACCAGTTTCAATGGGGGCAGAGAGGCAAGGGCAGGAGGAACTAGATCCTAATTCTGCATGACAAGGAAATTTTATTAACAATGATGGAAATATCCAGGTCGAGGGACCTGTTTACACATTTGATAATTTTCACATTTTTAACTCTAGTGGAGTAGGGTTAACCAATACGCAATTTATTTATTTCAGAAAAGTTTTTCCTTCATACCTATGAGAAAAGGTTTGATTGCTAATGAGAGTTTGGATACAAAATCTTTGTTAGAAATTTGAATTTAGAAGTATTTTTCTTTGGGGGGGGATCACATAGGTAACACAGGTATTCTTAAGAAGAGTACCTTTAACCCACCCTGTTTTAACTAATTCTGAGGCCTTAGGTGGGAGAGATATTCAGAAGTTTTATAACAGAAACAGCAAAAAGAAAGGCTTCCGTAATTATTTAAACTAAGGAAGAAAGAGAACTGGTCCACAAACTAAGTAGGAACCAGGAAGTCAGGATTATGAAACCTGACAAGGGAGGTGGGGTGGTCTTAATGGGAGAATCAAAGTACACCAGTAAAATGTTAGATATTTTACATAGTGATGGAAAATATCAGGAGGTGTCTAAAAATGAAATACATTTGGCATATCAAGATTTGGACATGATTCTTGGGGATAATTTTATTACAGGGCGTAATCGATAAGCAATTATTTAATTTTTTTAGGGTACCTAAACCAGTTATTCTGGGTATCTTTGGTGTTCCTAAGGTCCACAAAATTGTGGTGAACTCCCCTTTAAGACATATTGTTTCCTCTTGTGGATCCAAGACACAACCCATGGCCATGTATGTGAACACCAAACTTAAACCATTTTACAGGTTATGTTAACATATTTTGATTGATTCGTGGGATTTTTTGACCAAGATAGGGGGTACTGAATTTAACCAAGATTATGTATTTATTACTGTAGACATTAAGGATTTATTCAGTGTTGTCCCACATGATATTGGCCTGACATGGTTTGAGGAATCCTCTTTAGATTTCAGATTGGTTTTGAAAAACATGGAGCTGGTACTCAAAAATATTTTTTTATTTCAGGGAGAGTAGTACAAATCAATGAGGTAGCGATGGGGGCATCATCTGCCCTTGTATTTGCCAATTTAGTTTTATTATATTGGGAGCCACAATATGTATTTTCCTTTCTATATTATGAAAATATTAGAGATTATTTTCATTACCTGGACAATATATTTATTGTATGGAAGGGCTCTACGAGTGAAATAGGGTTATTTATTGATTGTATTAATGAGACTACAAGTTTCTTGGTATTTAGCCAGAATATAGAACAAACAGATGCACTTTTTGGATGTTAACATTGAGGAGGACATTAATAAAAGGAGATACATTTCTACTTTGTATAGAAAAGAACATTTTTCCAACTCTGATTTACATTTTAAGAGTGAACATCATTTTTTCAAAATAGAAACATCGTTAAAGGACAGATGGTGAGGGCCACCCATATGACTTCCTTAAGGGAAGATTTAGTCAAACAATTAAGTTATATAGGGGAACTTTTTAAGATAAGAGGATAACCCAGGGCTTTAGTGATGTCTATTAAGAATGACATCTTACATGGGTGGGATAAGAGATACTTCCCCCTTTTGACTTGTAGAGAAGACCTCAACAGGTGGGTAACAGATAATGGATCATTACAATGTTTGGTAATAGGTACAAGATGCGAGAATGACCATTCTGTATGTCAAAATAGAGAATCATACTTTGTGAATAAATTCCGCAAGGTTACTCAGGAAATAAAAAAAATATATCGTTCAGAGGTATTGTGGCATATTTTGCACCATGCCCAATAACCTAGAGTTTTTTTCAGGGAGTTAAAAATTGAACTGAGAGGGGGTCCTAATTTGAAAAATTATTTTGAAAGGAATTTTAATAGGAATGAAGGGGTTAACAGGACTGGCACCTACAGGTGTGGTATGTGCTCCCAATGCCCCTATATAGCAAAAACACATGAACTACGTTTTTGGTGCCCTGTAGGTAAGTTAAAGGCTAAATATTACTACAGTTTTTATAAGAAAGGGGTAGTTTACCTGGCTTATTGCAGAGGTAGTTTCACATATTATGTGGGAAAAACAGATAGGAAACCTGAAACAAAGGATTTATGAACATATATATGCTATTGTTAAACAAAAAGAAACAAATGCTTTAAACACTCTTCAGTATGTCCACAAAAACAAACTTCAATGATTAACAGTGCTAAGACACAAAATGACTAAGTATACAAGAAAAAGTGACCCAGCACTGAAGCACAGCAAAATCACTGAAGGAATGCAAGCAATGCAAACAAATAGTATACCAAACAAATTTAATAGTAAGCGCTTTTATGAACCAGTTGCTTCGTCAGACAATTAAATAAAATCATAGCGGTTAATTATATAACAATTCAGAAACTGATAGCCAATCACAATTAGTATATGGTTAAAAATGAAACTAGATAATGCAAAAATGTTTTAAAGGGCTTTCCTACCACATTTCTATCTGCACTTTTTTAATACAGGTTTTAAGGATAAATAATCATTTAGCCCACTCCCCTGATGTGCTCTAAAAGTAAAAATCCAGTTCAACTCATGTTTTTCTTTCCTATTAATGATATCCCCCAGTCATTTATTCTCATATACAAGTTCCACAACCATGAATCTAATCTAAACTGATACATCATACCCAAGGTTAACATATGCTTAGCAAGTGTACTGAATGTATGTCCTTTGTGCACATAATACATATGATCCCTTATCCTTTCTTTCAATTTTCTGTTGTTCTTTTCAACATAAAAAGCATGACGCATTGTGCAAGATGTATTAAATTCATACTGTTGCAACTAGCATGTACATTAAAATTATACTTCTTATGGGTGTCTGGATGCTCAAACTTATTGGTCGTATCAATGTAGACACAGAAGGCACAGCTATTACATTTTGAAGTACCTGGTTTATAAGTCATATACGTCTTTCAGCTATCATCCCTTGTAGGGTAACAAGAATAGCCTTCTCAAAGAGACATTATTTTTATAATAAAATTGAGGCCATTCCCCTATGATATCACATAAATGTGGATCAGTATTCAAGATATTCCAATTTTTACATATAACATCTTTGATACATCTGAAATCTGAGCTATAAACTATTGGAAAAAATAAATAGTTATATCCAAAATTAGTTGTTCTATTTGTATCATATTTCTCAGAGAAATATGGTCTCCCAAAGCCATGCCGTTGATCACTTGCTCTAACCATAGCAGAATTGACTTCATGGAATCTATAACCTCTATTCTCAAACAGTTTACCTAAATCAGTAGCATCCCTGCAAAAATCGTTGTCTTTAACATTCAGTTTTGAAGTTTGCATAAAATGACTATTAACCAAATTAGTAAAAGCGCTCAGTGGATGCATACTGGACCTGTGCAACATGGAGAATCTGTGACATTCTTTCCTAAAAAGTTTAGTATATAAATATCCATCCATCTGTCTACATATTTTAACATTCAGGAAGTCTATTTCAATCACAGAACTCCTAGAGGTGAAAGAAAAAAAGGAGCAACTACATTCAATGTAATCCAAAAATTCAACAAAACAACTCTCCACCCCCTTCCATAGAACAAAAATATCATCTACGAAATGTCAATATAAAGTATCAGTATTATATTGTGAGAAATATAACTTCAGTCTCCCATTGTCCCATAACCATGTTGACGTAGCTGTTGGCACAGGATGTGCAAATAGCTACGCCAGCACATTAGAGATAAGGGCCATCAAAAATAAATGTATTGCAATCCAAAATACATGTCATGAGGAAACTCAACCTGGTCACCAAAGTCTGGTCATAATCACTAAATTTACTCAAAAAGGTCTTCATATATACTTCTTCAACTTTAAGAATAACAGTGAACAAAAACGTCAATAGTCAGCATTATACAAGTACTATCAAATGGTAATAACTTCATATATTCATACAATTCCTGACATAATTGTTTAGTATCATGTAACACACACTTATACTTTTTCAGTACTGCACTTAAAAAGTTCTCAACATACAACAAGGCTGATTCGGTAACCCAGCCTGCACCAGCAACAATAGGACAAAATGGGGGGGGGGGGGTAGCATTTTTATGTATTTTAGGCAGGCCATGGAAGAAAGGTATCTTTGGACTATCAGCCCTTAAATCTAAAACATTCTTCTCAATTATACCATCATTAAATACTTGGAGACTAACTTTATCATATTCATAAATATATCTACCCACTTTGACACGTGAAAGGTTCTTAAAACTAGTGGAGTCATTTAACATTGTATTAATGGAATCAAAATAGAAATCAGCTTTCATTACAACTGTAGACCTGCCCTTATCAGCAGGGGGGATCACAATACCCTTATCTTCCTTTAATGTTATAAGCGCATGCTGTTCTAACAGTGTCATATTGTAAAATCTATTAGAATTCAGATAAACTTCACTGAACTCAAAAACTCATTTTCACATATTTGCATAAAATCATCTGTAAGGGGGGTATTTCATGGCATATAAATGCTAGGTTTCTTAAACATACAAATACTAGAATTACTCATTTGATTAGCATACATAAATTTAAGCAGTAATTATGGCAGAATACTCGTAAATCAATTATAGTTTGATTCAAGTCACCTTTTTTTTAGAGGAGTCATTGCATTCCTTCAGTGATTTTTGCTGTGCGTCACTGCTGGGTCGTTTTTTTCTTGCATACTCTTTAGTATGTTTTGGGTTTTGGAACAGGTTAAAAAAAATTGAGAGAGATAGTAATTGGGAAAACAATTTAGAATACAGTGAGCTCATGTGGCAGTTGAGAATGGAGGCTTGACCCCCCCCCCAGGTCTGAACTAACATTACTCCGTAGTACCTGCCCTTAAAAAAAAAGTCTTGTAGTTTGGGGAAGTTTCCAGTTTGATTTTTGTTCAAACAAATTATTTATTCCGTTCTATACAAAATTTGGGGTTCTCCTCTGTACTATTTTATGCATCTTATGTATTTTTCCTATACATTGTTACATACATTTTACTTTTAAGTTCAACTTTATAAAGAAAAAAATATTTTTTTTGCATTAATGGTTGTGTTTTAAGATAGGAGTGTGCAACTGAACAACCTTTTAGTATGGAACTAATGTTTTTTTCTAGATTTTGTAATTAACCTACTATTTGATGGTGTTATTTAAATGGGTGTGAACTCTTTGACAAGTATTCTGATGAAGTTCCCTGTGCAGAATGAAAGGACTTAATCCATTTGACTTCTGTTGTTGTGTAAAATAAAATATTTTTTTTGTTTTTTTGGTACCTGTGGAGTGACTTCCTAGTGTTTATTGGGACCAGTGTGTCGGGCTGGGTATTTTGTGAGGACAATAGCACAGCAAACAGCCTGCAAAAAAAGAAATTGATGTGAGAAGAAAGGAAATTGGACCATTTTGTTAACCAGACCAGATGGCAGAAATAATGGTTGTGCTACAAGTTTATTTTGCTTTTTAATCTGGAACTAGACTAGGGGAAATGGGATGGAATTGGAAAGAAATCACATCTTGAATTTTATAAACAGGTTGTGAATTGTGCAGAATGTTTTAAAATAACATAATTCTTTTTTGTTTGGAATATGTAAGACATACTGGTTTGTGTATTTAGAGAAGGTAGCCATTTACAATTTCAAGATTAACAACTTTGAAACTCCAATGATCAGTGCATATTGTATAAATTTGAATGTGTGTGCAAGTTTGTAATATTGAAAGGAACTTCTCTTACTCTGAGGAACTACCTTCTTAGAATTGCTGTTGGTGTTAGGGGTTATCCATTTAGTCAAGCCCAACTACTTGTGAACTGAAAGATTTTAGAATGGTGGTTTGTCACGAACACAGACATATATGTCAACTTTTATTTTAATTTTTAAAAATTTGTATTTATTGGTTCTGTAATACTGCCTATCCATTTTAACCTCTGTGTACCCCTACTTCTTCTGCCTTCATTCTTTCACAGCATCAGTGTTTTCCCTGGTGAACCCTGACTTTGCATTATTTTCCCTGTTTATCTGATTTTAGTTTTCCAATGAAAAGTTTGGGTTTATTTCCTTAAATAGTGAGAGAGTTACTCTTCTTCTCTTTTCTCTAACACTACAGTTCAAAATCATTAAATTCCCAGTGGATAGTTTTAGTTACTGTCAAATTCTTACATACACTATCACTGGAAAAAAAATAACATTGCTTTGATTGTATGGCACGTTGCTGTCAATGTAATGTCTTTGCTCCTTAGTATCTTATTAAGATTCTCCACAGTCTTTATTCCAAAAAACAAGCTCCTTTTAATTTATTGGCTGCAATCACCACCTAAAGAGATCATTGACCTGATGAAAATGAATCTGTCAGTGATTCCACTACTTCCTCATTTATTTTCAATGAACCAATAGTATTGTACGACAGCCTTTTAGTTTTGATTTTTTTGTTGTTAATATTGAGCAACAAGCACATTTTTGCACTTTCTACTTTCACCTTCATCAAAAGGCCATCAGTGTCATCAGCTGTATACTGAACAATTTTGATTCTTCTATCTGATTCAGCTAAACCAAAGATTGCCATGATATATTTATCATATACATGAATTGAGGAGGATGACAATATACAGCCCTGTTATACTCCTTTTTGTTTGCACTCATGGTATGAGGAGCTGTAATCCCATGCCACTGCTATTAATATGCACCAGCTATAAGGCTCATTCTGCACACAGTACATCAGGTTATTCTGTACAAGAAGCAACTCGTTACAACTGAATATGAAACTGACTCACCCAAGACTGAAAAAGTAGTAAATTTTAAATGTTGGTCAGATAAGTATGATTTGTAATATATCTTTTAAAAGCCTAAAATGTTATGATACTGCTTTCTTACAAATCATACTTATCTGACCAAAATTTTAAGTGTCATAGTTCAGTTAACTATGTCTTACAGCCAAAGAATGGGTAATTTATTTACTTTTTATAAGAGCATCATAGAGGAGTGTAATGAAAAAACTGATGTATGTCTCATACTGTGATACTATATTTTTCTCAGGTAGTATTAAATCACTTGTAATGTATCGTTGTTCACTGCTGCATGACAAAAGTTTGGTCACACTATCAGTCAGTCATTAATATTACAGACTAAAAGGTCTTTTATATTATAAAAGTAAAGGGTACAGATTTATTTGATGCCATTATTTTGTGGTAAGCATATGACTTATAGTGGCATTGGTTTTATTAATTTACAGCAATTTGCCATATGGTTTGTAAACTATATAAGAAAGAAGCTGATCAATAAAGATATGGAACATATACTCAAGAGTCGCAAAGCAGGATTAAGGTAGTAATTCTGATTAAGCTATATTTCTCTTTTCATTTACATCTGACCAGAACATTAATGAAGCAGTTAAAGGGGCAAAAATTATAGCAATAACAGAGTTTTACTGCCTACATCAATAAATTATGTACATAAAATAATTGCAAGCTTTAAAGAGAAATATGACACACAACAGCTTGGTCATACAGCTTAGACTAAAATAAAATTTAAATGATTATACTTCTAGGAGTGATGAAATAAAGTGAACAGGTTAGGATGTGTGGTATATTGAGCCTGTCAGATATAAATTATTTATTTTAACCTACAAAATGAATAGCAGAGTATAATGCAGGTTTAACATAATTTATTTTTTAAATGTAACTGGAAGTTAGTGAAAAATTGCAGATAAGGTAAGGGATAAAATTTATTTCCAATGATTTAAATATTTAAGATATACCAATAATCCTACTGTATGATAAAACTTCCATGTATAAATCAAGGGCTTACATTTATAAGATTTATGGATGATGATTTTCACCCATTCTTCACACACTTCCTTCAGGAATATAAACAACAGTACTGGAATCAGAGTTTTGCAGGGATTTAAAGCCCATTTGCATGCTTTTTTTGTGTCACAATTCAGTAAATTCATCGCTTGTAGTGTCTGAAAGGATAAAAAGTGTTTGGCAGTGAATTTCTAGAGTCACTGAAAAGTCAAAAAATAGCAGAAGCACTGTGCGTACTATCCCATCTTTTGATATCCGGTTGTGGCGACATTCTAATTAAGTAGACCATTGTGAGTGTAAAGTCTTCAAAAGTGAGTTGTGGGCACAAAGTGCCCTTACAAAAACTTTGTTGTATACGAGGCTGTGATAAGAAAATATGAACTATATAGTTTTATATAGTGAATTCATGTAAGATGGTAGAAGAAAAACACATACAATTACTGCTCTTTCTATAATGTGCTCAGGACATACCTTGCAAAGTTTTAGCCATTTTGTTGGTGTATAGAATGGTATGGCATCTCATTCTAGAAGATATTAAGCATAATTTACCACCAACAGTTTTTTTTATAGACAATAGAGTGTGTTAATCAGAAGGAATAGATGTAATAGAAGGATGCAAAAACATTACAGCCTTTGCCTTTTTTAGAAGACTGTTACTACGTTAGAGATTTGCTGATTCATAGGTACTTACTAATCTATGATTGGGGAGGATCATAAGAAGCTAGGCTTACATTTCCAGGGTAGATTTTAGCCCTTAAATTCCACATGCAAGTAACTCGGAGACAGACTGAAAAACAATCTGTTGGGACATTTACAGGTTTCCTCATCCATGGGGGACAGGGGTGCTAAACAAAATGGTAATTTTGTGGTTACCAATCCATTCATCCTAATTATACTACACAAGAGTAAGACAAGTACTTTTCTTTATATGAAGAGGAAGACCTTTTTATAGAAGTGGCATTCCCATACTGCTAATATGTTTTACTTATTTTAGAAAACATGGTATTCCCATGAGTGTGTGTTTACTATACAACTTCAGCTTGCAAATGTTGAATAGGTCTACCAGAATAGGGGTCTTTTGAAGCTCTATATGCAAGACACAGTAGGTTCTCATTAAGTTGTATAATACTTAGAAGGCTGGGAAAAATTTGAGACAGTCTGCATAGCTTTTACTATTTATTTATTTTTTTGTTTGTCAGGCCTGTGTTGTCAATGTGATCATTGCAAGCGAGTCCTGCTTGCTAAAGGATAATATTATATACTTCTTGGCATTAAGATTTAGTCCCTGGTTCTGACACAATTTTTTTTGAGACAGGCACTTTTGAAAGATTGCAGTCTGCTTTTCTTTTGGGGGGGGGGGTGTTCTGATCACAAAAAGACTGCATTCATCTCCAAACTCAGTCAGACACAAACCCTTAAAATTAGCTTTGACCTCTAAGAAGTACATGCTGAAGAGGAGCAGCCCATTGGCTTAACTTTGGGATACATCACTAGTGACAGGTCTTTTGTAGGAACAGCCCAGGGGCTTAAACCTGGGGTGCACTACTAGTGACAGGTCTTTTGGAGGAGCATCCCAGGGACTTAACCTTGGGGAGCGCACCAGTAGTGACAGGTCTTTTAGAGGAGCAGCCCAGGGGCTTAACCTTGGGGTACATCACTAGGGACAGGTCTTTTGGAGGAGTAGAACCCCTACCTCTCCAGCTTCATGCTATATTTGTGAGCCACGTTGCTGCCAATGATTTACATAGGGATTGGTGTTTAGCTGAGAGAGTTTATTATATGATACCCGTGTGTAAGAAGGTGCTGAATGTTTTTGCAAGGTTTTGATAAGTAACATGCACTATTTTGCCCTCATTCATTGATTCAGTAATTTTTTTCAAAGAAGTTGACTAGGATAAGTAGGCAGAACTCTACAGGATAACTATATAATATGCACATTCAGAAAAAAGTGTTGGTTATACAACATGGGTTGCTGTGCTAAAATAACAACTTTTAAAAACCATTGCTGATCAAGACTGCATACCATATCAGATTTTCCAATCACTTGATTTGCCCATTGGGTCCATCCATGTTGTCTCTAATGAGGTTGGTTTCACAAATGCAATAATGTCCACACTACTAGATCCTTGTATGTTCTCAGGCTTATTCAGTTAGTAGGGTTTGGTACAAGACTTTGCCAATAGCAATATAAATGCAGCCATTATATAGTTTATGAGAATCACGTACATCAGTTTTCAGCAGGATTTTAGTTATTAGACCAAAGAGTGGTAGAATACATAAATAGCAAACCTTCCCTAGAGTGCAGATAATGTTTCTGGTACATTTAAAATGGAAAGTAAATCACTATGTCAGAAAAACGGGCTGAAGTTTATGGACTTTAGGAAAGCAACAAGCAAGGTGAAAGTGGAACCCATATAGAGACACTGTCTTTTGAAATAAAAAGTTAGGCATAATCAGTTTCTAGATTCTCATTTCAACCAATTTCCAGTTTCATGGTGGGGATGAAAGGCAAAACTTTATGGATTGTGTTAATTATCCAAAATGAGAAAGTGCTAGTTGAAGAAAAAGTGAGCGACTTTTGTAAACAAGTGCAGTTAGACTGAACTTTCTCATTATCAAGGCAGAAATAGTGACAGAGTTAAACAGTACAACTGTTACAATTGCTTTGCCTGCCAACTACACTGATAATCTACAGTTAGGCTGCTGCCGAGGCACTGGATTTTACTAACATTAGCATACTGCTTGTTCTATCAAACAAAAGGCACTTCTTTTCTGATGGACAGCCACGGTGACTCACGTGTCCTAATTTTTCATATCATAATTTACTTCTACTTTACAATTTTCCTCTCCTCAGTGAAGCTGTACCTCCACCCACCTACACTAACATCCCACAGATTCTGAGTTCAACCCTAAATCTTCAATTTACCTTTTAGTAAAAAATGATATGTTCATCTGCAGTCGTTCAAGAGATCCATTTGCCATCCTGATTTCCATTTTTGACACCTTATAATAATGTAACCAGTCCCCTACTGTCATCATCCCCTCAGCTTCCCACCTATTACTCTGTGCAAGTTATCATTTTGTACTCAACTTATTTTACATTCTGATAAATGTTGTACCTGCATTTCACTCTTGTTTAATACCATACAATTCCTGTATAACAAAAATGATTGCGAAAGAACAGAAGCGAACTGTGGTACTTCTCCAAACACAAGAATCTATACAGTGCATAATTTAATCACTGTATTAATCATTGCTAAGACAACAGTGAATATCACATTTAAGGAAAACACTGCTAAATGGTAGAGTACGCATTTAAAAGTTTATAAAGATAGTTGTATGCCATCATTGATATCTGACGCACCGTATAACAAATAGTTATTTTTGCTATATGGAGTAACACATTAAGCCCCATTGTGAGATAACAGTAAACCATTAAATCGATAAAGTGTATGTTGCCCAGAATGCTGAGTTTATAGTTATAATGAATAGGTTATTGTTTCAAGCTCTGCTTTACAATGAATGGTGGCTAATTATGTGTGAAAATCTCTGCTGGGCCTTGACAAGGCATGGACTGGTGTCATGGTTATAACTTGCAGCATTTACTAGCTTTTCTGTTATAACAATATGCATTAGCAGAAGAGCTAAAGAATTGAGATCTGGGGGTCAGTGGTTATGTTTAAATTGTGTCTTCTTGATGATTGGAAACTCACATTTCACTAGAAAAAAATCTGAAAATGCATTCCTTTATGTTACTGAATAGTAGCCTGTTAGCAGTAAAATGTACTCATAACACTTGTTTTGATACGAAGAAAACACTTAAACATAATGCAACTTAACTGCATTCACATGGACATTCCTTGCATAGTTCAAGCAGCATTCTTCTACGGTAAAAAGTACATGCTCCATGCAATATTTAGCTCTTTCAGCAGCCACCAGTTAACATATTATAAATACTATGTGACCGTTTCACACACAATGTTCCCCACAAAAGACTCTTGAGCATGCTCCATTTTATTTCCAGCTCACAGGAAAAACAGTAAGACAAGTTTCAGAGGTTCCATGACATTCCATCCTGAAGACCATAACACTGGAATTTATAGGGATTCTTTCTCCATTTGACCCATCTGTGATTTCTGAATTCAAATTAAAAAGTTAAGTCTTTGACAGCTAGTGGTTTGAAGTATGCCACAATGATGTCCTTATGAGCTGAAAGGACAAATAATTTATGTTTTCTACTTTACAAATAAAGATGATTCTGTAAAACTCCTAGAAGTATGATCGTCAGCGCTTTCTTATCAATTATGTAGCATAAAAGCCAGAGTTCTTAAGGACTGAAATGTACTTGACAGAATAATTTTTTTTAAATCAAAGTATGGGTTTGTTGAAATGAACAGAATCTCTGTGGCTGCTGTAGGATTTGGATTGCATATTCAAGTGTGAATAATGTTAAACCTTGGAGGAGTGCAGGTGCAGATACATTGTTATTGTGTGTTGTCTTTAAATAGGGATTGATAATTACATATCTGAAATCTGAGCTGCAGCTGAACAAAATAATATGTGGGATATGTTCACTCCTTTATAGATATTAAAAATTAATGCAAATGTCTACAGAGAATTTTGTTTAACATGTTTGAATGGGAAGGGTAGCGGGGGATCCTTGGTGGGTCATTGTATGTGTCTGAAGGGGATATGCCTGATCAAAGTATTCTTGGCCCTGCTTAGAACTCAGATTTAGTCATCAGAAGCAGAAGGGTGTTTTATTAATGGAAATTAACTTTGCCATACTTCTGTAATAAAACAGGTGCATTCCCAAGGTATACCCTTTTGTTTTATAACTTAAACCTGTAAAATAAAATCAATAATATTTTATATTTAAAACCAACATTCTCTTTGAAGTATGAAATAAATTCTTTAGTATGCACTTCTAATCATAAAATGAGCAACTTTTCTGTTGTAATAATTACAATAAATCTCTCAAACGTTTTAAGTAAAATATTTCAAGGCCGACACAAAAATCATGCGTTGTTGCACCTAATAGCAAATATAGCCAGTCAACTAAAACTTTTTTTCTTCAGCCTGCTAGGTAAGCATGTGGGTATAAAACCATTAGTTACAGTTATTTAAAAATCTTGCTCAGATTTAGATTATAGCCAGATGGACCTATTTCTGACGTTTAATCTGGGACAGGAATCCATTGGTCAGTTAAATACCCCACAAAAATCTGTAGGGACCCATTGAAGCTCTACCTATATACCCCGCAAATCACATCCAGCTCCATCTGTATACTGCCAGGCTTGTAATGCAGATTAAACTTTTTAAAGGAAAAAAAGTGTCTAATTCATGCCCATTTTTAATAGTAATGCCCTTTAATTACAGAGTAAGTTAAGATTCAAGAATAATATAGTTTAGATTTTAATTGTTCTACCAAAACACAGTCTTAAGACTCTAAAAATATTGAATACAATTATTTTTTTTCATCAGCATTATCTTTCTTGCTTGTATTTTTCATAGTGGCATGGTTTCTTAATGTTTGATCATCAGTTGTTCTAGACAGAGCAAATAAGGAAGCTTAATTTTTATCACACCTTTAAAATAATCTAGGCAAGAGAATATAATCTATTGCTGGACAGGGTTTTTCTATCATGTCTTAGGAAAATCTCTATGTAACTGCCTCTGAGCCATATACAGAGGGACCCATGACTATGACATAGTTGTACTGATTTTAATTAGTGGCTCAGACACAAGAATATCTGGGCAGAGTGGAGTTGGAAGGAGCAGCAAAAATTAGTTCACCCATTCCGGAAAGGAGTGTGGGTTTCTGCATGTGATGCAGTATACCCCGAAGGGGTAGGCGTAGTGCTGCAATCACATACCAGATAGCCACTGAATTCAGCATCCTGTGGAGGAAGGGGATATCACTGAAATTTCATGTACTAATACATGCAGTATCAAGCAGCCCAGCCTTATCAGGCCATGATACAACTCTTTAGGTGCACAAAGATAGTTTATGCAATGCAACCACCTTTTCCTTTCCCAAACTACTGACATCCCTAATGGTCCCAGTTCTGGTAGTGAGGAGTAGCATCTGGGCCAGCACCAAGTGGCAGATTTTCAACCGAACAGACATACACATATCTACAGGTCACAGAGTCAAATACAAACTCTCTGAAATGCGCACACAAATTCATGCAACTTTTACATGCCTGTACAGGGCTACATGTACAAACACTAACACCCCTCACTCCCATGTCTTTGCTGATCTTACCATGACAGAGATTGAATCCATAGGAAGAATGGATGATATACACACACACATTCACAGATGTTGTCCTACACGCATGCACACATACACACTCCCACACCTACTGATCAACAAACTGGCCACACTCCATCAATCACAGTTACAGCACCATTTATCCGTGCCTTCTCGTGCATATTCCATCACTAGGGCACACACACACACACACACACACAAACTCTCATAAACATGTTAATGCAGCTATATTCATACTACTACAAACAGACAGATACAGATAGAGGCACAGACACACAACCACATGCACTAACACCCCCAAATCCCCATGTCTTCGCAGACCTTACTGGCACTTCGACTGTTTCTATAGGAGTGAATGTGTGACTGCAGTCTTTTGACTGCATTCAGTTATTTCCTCCAACAGTGAAATTTTATGCTGCCATGAGAGAATCTGAATTGTTGGCAGTGTAAACAGAGCCACAACTATTTTGTGGGAGACCATATTGCCATTAGAATTAGCTACTCCCTAGATTACTGCATTATCATTTAGCTCTGCCAGCAACATTCCTGCAAAGGCTGCTGCTAATGGGAAGCCTCAATGACAAGGCCATTCAATGGAAAGGCTTACCACATGGTGGAAAATGGCCATATTAAGGCTTCACCCTTGAGTAAACTTTTCGGAACATCAGCAAAAATGACTGAATGACAGATATGTTTGTATATTGTTTTTCATGCTTCTTATTAGTAATTTGTGAATCAGTACTTTTCAGACCATTTTATACTATGATAATGGATCCCTATCACAACACTGACATGCCACAAAGCAGACACCCAAAACACAGACACCAAAAGACCGAAAACGCACAAAACCAACAACTCACAAAACCGAACACCATAACACCCACTCCCAAAACACTGAGACACAAAACGTAAACTACACATTACACACAACTATACATGCACTAACCGTAACCCAAACCTTAACCCTAAGGTCCGACACTACCGTGCACTTACCCTACACGCACCCTAACTCACTTAACCCACCGCTAAACCTACAGTCCATCACTATCGCACACTTATCCTACCCGCACCCTAACCCTAACTCACTTAACCTGCCCTTAAACCTAAACTCCGTCACTATCGCACACTTACCTTACCCGCACCCTAAGTACGACACTACCACACACTCACCTTTCCCGCACCCTAACCCTAAATCCCTCACTATCTCACACTTACCTGTCCACTCCCTAACGCTAAATCCCTCACTATCGCACACTTACCGAGTCGCGCTCACATGTTGCCCATGTCGGTGTTTCGGCTGTCGGGATTTCACCTTGTCGATCATCTGTCTCATCGGTCTTCTGGAGTTGGTCTTCTGAGCGTCAGTGTTTTGGCGTGTCGATCAAGTCAAGGAGAACCATGTATATATATATATATATATATATATATATATATATATATATATATATATATATATATATATATATGTGTGTGTGTGTGTGTGTGTGTGTGTGTGTGTGAGAACCATTGAGTATAGCCAGTCAGTCATTTTTTTGGCCAGTGATATGAAATGAAATACCTGGAGAAAACACAGATGGACATGTGAATAACATGCAGAAGTCCACAAAGACACAACCAGAAGTCAGGCCTGAAAACTGCACACTGGTGTTGTGAGCTGCAGATTTTTACCACCAATTCACTAAGCTGTCCTGCTCCCTTGTTACAAGTGTAACAGAGAAAGGTCTTATCCAGAGTAGCACTCAAAATGAGAATACACTAAAAAAAATACATTTATAGACTCGGACTTGAGAAAGTATAAAGTACTAGGCTTTCTCTAGGTTGCACTGACATAAATCTTAAAAGATCTGCAGTGCAAAAAGCTTCCCTTACAACAGCAAGAAATATTTATCTGACAAGGGAATACCCGATACTTCGGTTTTAACATAGAATTGCAAAATTAAGATAAAAGCCAATAATGTATGCAAAAAAAGGAACAGATACTTCTTTAGAGCTATATTACTTCAAGAAAATAAGGTTTAGTCAATATTCTCAGTTTAGAGATGAATAAAACAAAGAAAATTTGTAATGCAGAGCTATCTTCAAAGAATATGTACAAACGTTAATGTGATCCTCACAAAACACATATCATAGCATACATATGAAATCAATAACAAAAAATGTTAAAAGTAAATTATCTCAGAAATGTGCAATAGTCATGGTAAGATATACTACTGAATATGAGCACTGAATAGTTGCAAGAAACAAGGGCAGGTAGGCGAATGCTCCAGCAGTTAACAGTGCTGCCTCGCAGCCCTTGGTTCTTCAGTTCAGTTCTTGAACAAGTATCTTTTGTGTGGAGTCTGCCATCTCTGCATGCCTATTTTGGTTTATTGCTGTATGCTCTGACTTATTTCACATCCGAAAGATGTTACACATAATAAATAATAGTGCTCCTCCTAACTGCTTGTAGGTGTGCCTTCTATTTGTGAATGTGTGTGTATGTATGTGTGTATGAATGAATGTGCTTGTGTTAGTGATCAACAGTGGGAGGTGGTTGGACTTGTTTACAATTTGTTGGATGGAGGTGTGCGTGTGTCTAGGGAGGTGCTTTAGCCTTAGCTATAAAGGTAACATCCTGTATAGGATACAACAACCAACCAGCTTCCAGAGAATATCATCTGTGTGTCCAAACAATTGGCTGTTCAAGTAGACCTGAAGAAAATCAATGGTTTAGCTGTCAAGCTCTTCTCAGCATATGTCTCAACTCTACAGATTTTCAGAGAATGTCCAGATTTTTGCCTAATATTTCCGGTCCATTTTTCATAAAATGGTGGTTTTCTGCCAACTTAGTGGTGAACCATTATGCACTGAAGTTAGAAAATGACAGACATTTGAGTTTCAAACTCATTACCCATCAATAAATTCATGCCAAGGCAAAACCTATTATTCTATCAACTTTCTAATTTTGTAAGAAATATTTAAAAATTGCCCCTATTTTTAGGCATTTGTCCCACTTATGTATGGGTTTGTCCAGATTTCTTGCTTTAAGAGATTGACAAGTCTGCTTCGTATCTTTCATGCCAACTGAGAGAGGGAGGCCAAAATGCTGAAACTGGTCAATTCTAGGTAAATAAAAATCAAAGTCTGCAGTCTGGCAACCAAAAATATACAAAAATAAGGTATGTGGAGGGAGGGAGTGGCTACAGCAGTGATCATACAAACATCTATTGTTATGGCAACTTTACTTACACAGCAGAACTATGTTAATCATTTGTTCACTGCTGCAGTAGCCTTAGCTATATGAGTGGTACTGGCTGACGAGAAGAAAGGAGTGTGCCCAGGAGTCCATGTAAAATGGTCCTAGCAAAGTCTTGTCTAGACTTGGCAAAATAATCAAGTTTGCAGTGCTTTGTCAAACAGATAACCAAGTTGCTACTTCTAGAATCATCCCTCTTCCAAAATCCTCAGAAGAAGCAAGGCCTTCATATATTAGACCTCAACGTTGCCTGAAATCACCTTATTGTGGTGGTTATAAAAAAAAAAAAAAAAAAGAAATGGCATGTGCCACTCATTCTTTTACCTTTATAAGAAATGAGTGAGTGATCAGAGTTTCTGAAGGTTTTAGTTCTGGGAAAAGGATAGCTCTGTTATCTTTGGGCATCCCGTGTATGAAACATCTTTTTTCTCTCCATTTTTGGTTTTGAGGAAAAAAATAGGAGATAGAAGGATTGGCTAAAAGTAAATATGAATAACACTTTATGCAAAAAGAGGGATTAATACTCAAGGAAACATTATCTTTGTGGAAAATGAAATAAAGTTGTTGATCCACCAGGAGACCCTGTAATTCCGATAATCTTTATTCAGAAATCAAATCATTGATGATTGGATGGGAGATAGGAAATTCACCCCAGGGATCACATCAGTCGTCCTGTTAGACAGGGGTCCAGGGAAGTAAATACCATGGGAAGAAATAGCCAGGGAATTCTTATGGCTAGGCTCGTATAGGCCCTAGGGCCTATAGCCTAGTACTGACCTATGAACCTATAAATAAATTAGCAAAACTGATTTTCAATGTTATGAACTTCAAATCAGTATGATGGGCTGATTCAAACTGAGCAAGAGTTCATTTTTCCAATACAAAGGTGAGATCCCAAGAAGGAGCCACTTGTTTCCTTAGTGACCTTGTATGCAACACCCCATTCAAAAACATTATATCATGAGAAGCAATAAAAGGAGAGAATCTATAAGCAGAGATGCTAAAATTCCCAACAAATAAACCAGAGAAATACTAGTCTTAATATGGTCCTGATTCTTGTGTTTTAGTAAAATATGATTTCCTCTAAGCAGATTTCTTTGCCTCCAGTAATACCCTCCAACAAAATGTGTGCCTAAAAGGTATTCAAACCTTATCATCTAAGTAGTTAGTTAATGTTGCTTCAAGTTGAGGTGTGTCAAACAGCCCTGTCTTGCATGAGTAGGTACAGTCTGTCAAGAAGTTTGTGATAACTGCCTTTGGCCTTTTGTAACAGATGGGAGAACCATTGTTGCCTGGTCCAGAAGGGATTCAACACAAGTCTTTGGAGATTTGTTCTGAATATTTTGTATGACCGTAGATATCAATTTAAATGGTGGAAAAGCATACAGGTGCATCCCATAAAGAAAAAAAAAGAAAAAAAAACAAATAATAATGCATCTATTTTCAAGCCTAGCTCGTAAAGACTCCTGGAGTAGAATTTTGCCAGTTGTTTGTTGTGAATGGAGGCATATATACATATCTGTGGTGCTCCCTATTGAGGGATAAATTTCTGATTAAATTTTCATTTGTCAGCGTCTTTCCGGATTCTGCTCAGCTTCTGATTTGCAGGTACCTGATCTAGTGGCAACTGCCAGTTCCTGATATAGCCCTCCAGCTCTCAGTTCTTCAAGTGAAGAGCAAAAAAAAATAAAAAATCCTCTGCTTTTACTGTAGAAAGCTGATGTTGATTATGAAATTTGGAGCATTTGGCTTGCGCTAGGCAGATCTCCATCCACTCAGCTCATCAGTACAATTGAAAATAAATAAAAAAAAAGGGAATTTTCCTTTTTTTTTTTTTTTTTGTTATATATATAAAAACTGCAGCAAACTGATATACTTATGAAGCACTGAAGTGCATTTCAATACTGTCAGTCAGAATTGCTGTTACAGAAAAAAGAATGCAGAAACAGCACTTTCCAATCAAGCACCCTAAAACATTTTACCCAGGGCAGCTGCCTCCCCCCATCACACCTTTGTTGCACTTCTGCTCAGCTTGCCTGCCACCAATTTTTCCTCTGACCAGATGCAAGATGATTGTAGAATTAGATTATGTTTAAAACCTACATACTAGACTACAGTGGCTAGTCTGCATAGAAGATAAAATTTTGTCCACCCCCCCACAAGTTTATGTACCACATCACTGTGATATTGTCTGAAGTCACTTGGAGTGCTTCAAGAGACCACAGATGACAGAGAGTTGATAGCATTTATTCATCCCAGAATCTCCTTTACATTTATGTGCTTTGATTTTGTCCTTTGTGTTCCAAGCGGCCATGCACATTTACTCCTATACATACCACTCCCCAAGCAAAGTCTGAGGCGTCTGTTCTTATCTGATAGATAATGTGAGGAAACATGAACAACAAAACAGTTTTTGAAAGGTATAAAAAAGATACATGGATATGGGAAAGAAAAATATATGATATGGTATAAATTTTATTCAATGAAGAAACTCAGACTAATTGATACAAAAAAGCCCAGTCCAAAAATATTTGAAGAAAATACAGACAGAGCTGCTTGCCATGGAAAATTTCACTATATTAAAAAATAAGCTCACAAAGTGGGAGTTGAAGAGAATTATGATTCCTAAGGCAGAAATTAAACAAATATAAATGTAAGTGGACCATCTGTGAAATGAAGGGTTTCAGGTAAAAATACGGACACAGGCAGCTCTACAATGTGATGGATCAGTGGAGATCTCTGGATGGAGCGAGATGCATCTGAGGAGGATTTTGCACAGTTTTGCAAACTCCTGTAGGAGATCCACATGAAATTCCACTTGAAATAGCAGAGCAAGTGAAGAAAAAGGAAACAGTGGGAACTATTATGAAAGTAATGTTGCAACATGATGAGTCAAAGAGTCCCCATATGGAGGAGAGGCAGCTGAAGAGGCTCTGTCACAGGAAGATATTCTGGACCTTCAGTACAAGACTCACAGGAAACAGAGATCAAAGAAGATGCCTCTCACACAGGAAGAAAACGATCGAAGGGGAAGATGTGCTTGATTTAACAGAAGTGGACAGACATATTAAAATAGATGAAAGAAATAGATTACAGAGAGTAAATAAGACCAAGAATGTTAAAAGGCCGGTTAATCAGATGAATAAGAGTAACCAGGACTATTAAAAAATTTATGTGATATAACAGAAATAGACAGGCTATATTACTGTGCAGCTAAACTAATAATGGATAAGGTGTCACCTGAAAAATGGAAAGTAACAAAGGAGGAAGAAGAGGAATGCCACAGTGAAAGCAATAAATTCAGAAAACTATTAAGATAAGAAGTATCACTGTTAGAAGAATACAGAAAAGGGAACGGATAGTTAGAAATACTTAGATGGACAGATGTGGTAAGGTCAATGCACAGTATGAAAACAAACTGTGATTTATCATGCACTTTCCAATAATAAACTAAAAATTCAGCACAAGCAGAAAAAAGTAGGTGTGCAGATGAATATAAACGTACAAAATAAAACAATTTACTGATGACCCAAAAAGGTTTCTTAGAAAGCTGAGAACAAAGCAAAAGGAATAGAAATACCACCAGAAAAAAATAGGTACATTTTGAAGAAGTATTTATGAAGCCCTCGTTCAACATAACATAGATGCAAGAAGGGTTAGAAGAATTAAAAGTAGTAAGGAGTTGCAGAGTATATGAAATGGTATGAAGTAACAGCAAAGAAACTGAGCCTAAATTAAGAAAAGCTGCTAAATGGGAAATCCTGTGCCAAAACAACTTCTGGCTAAAGGTATCAACTCCTTTATACCATGATTTAACCTTGAGTAAGAATTACTTGCATGTGCATTGCGAGCAAACATCAACAAAAGGAAAAATGATACTCTTCCTTAAGACTGAACCTGCAAGCCATCTTAATAACTCTGGACAGATAACTTGCCTCTCAACAACATACAGATTATATACTGGAATTGATGCAGACAGCGTTTATAATCATCTATAACTGAAAGTTAATAAAAAAAAGTCATTAAATGGAACAAAGAATCATTTGTTGCTAAACAAAGCCATAACAGAGGTTTGTGCCAAGGGTAAGTTTCTTAGTATGATATGGATAAATTACAAAAATGCACTTGGCAGCATCCCACATTCACAGATAATGGAATCCTTAAAGCTGTATCTAATACATACTACCCTGACCAATTACATTGCAGGGAAAATAAGAGAGGCAGACTACTTTGTTTGCCAAGTTTTAACATAGGTCAAATTAATATCCCATGCATAAACATTTAAAGGGGGTTATTCCAGGTAGATTCTTTGTTGCCACTATTGTTTACTCATATGCCTTAAGCCATTAAGCTATTGGTAAAAGCTTAACTCTTTAAAAAAAAAAAAAAAAGACAGTGTTGTTTGAAGACATCTCATCTACTTTCCATGGATGATTTAAAACAGTATAGTTCTTCAGATGAGAAGTATAGCTACAAATGGGAAAAAAACTTTTTCCTGATGATATTAAGATTGGCATTTGGCCTTCATAAATTTGCAAAAGCAGTATTTATACATGAAAAGCTGCAGTATGATGAAAATACCAGCCCGGAACAAGAATATGATATAGAAGATCGTGAGCAGGAAGCGATGTATAAATACCAGCCTGGAACAAGAATATGATATAGAAGAACATGAGCAGGAAGCGATGTATAAATACCAGCCCGGAACAAGAATATGATGCAGAAGATCATGAGCAGGAAGCGATGTATAAATACCAGCCCGGAACAAGAATATGATATAGAAGATCATGAGCAGGAAGCGATGTATAAATACCAGCCTGGAACAAGAATATGATATAGAAGAACATGAGCAGGAAGCGATGTATAAATACCAGCCTGGAACAAGAATATGATATAGAAGATCATGAGCAGGAAGCGATGTATAAATACCAGCCTGGAACAAGAATATGATATAGAAGAACATGAGCAGGAAGCGATGTATAAATACCAGCCCGGAACAAGAATATGATACAGAAGATCATGAGCAGGAAGCGATGTATAAATACCAGCGCAGAACAAGAATATGAGATAGAAGAACATGAGTAGGAAGCAATGTATAAATACCAGCCTGGAACAAGAATATGATATAGAAGAACATGAGCAGGAAGCGATGTATATATACCAGCCCCGAACAAGAATATGACACAGAAGAACTTGAGCAGGAAGAGATGTATAAATATTTAGGAAGAACTGAATGAAGGGTCAGCAATGAACCATGAACAATTGAGAATAAAGATCAGCAAGGAATACTAAAACTAATACTGAAAACTGCCTTGACATGTACACAAAGTCCAAGCAATCAATCATTTTGTTCTCCCTTTTCTAACTTACAGCTTTGGTGTGATAGTCTGGCCCCAAAAAGTATTGGCACAACTGATGGGGAAAACCAAAAAAATGCTTCATGTTTACCAACGGATATATAAAAAGCAGCGTATACCAAAAGTGTACACTACTTGCTCTGAAGGCGGTATGGGCCGCCTCGAAATTGAATACATGCATAGATCTGCAATCATGAGTGCATACATATCTGCTGACCATCAGATCCAAACTTAGCAAATGTTCAAAGTCTGAGGAGAGCTTGTTTAAGAGGACATCTTTACATACTTTAGCAGAAGCATTTTGATGCAAGCCTGCATGAACTGAGAAGGAAGCAATTCTGAACTCATTGCAGATGTTGAGAAGACCACTCTTGGCTAATATTACAGACTGAAACATTACTAACTTCTGGAATACTGACTGTACCCTAACTTAGGAATGGGGTCCATTCTCGTTATGGTATTAGAAACCCAGTCCACTTGGAGAAATTAAATCAGGAATCTGGCTAGAGGAATCATGAATCCTAGTATCCTTAGAACTTCCCTTTTTGAGTTGTTGAGCTGACTGGAAAATCTGGGGAACATATCTGTACATATGTGTGCATGGGTCTACTTCAAAACATCAACTTATCATATTGTTGAATCATACTTCATTGTGCCTTCACCGAATCTTCACAACATTGTACTCCTAGAAAAGAGCCACTTGGCCATCATGCTGAACCTTGCCCTTTACCCTCTGTAGTGCAATCTTAGAGTTGGTATATTTAGTTAGGGGAAGTGTGAGAGGGCAGAACCTCCCACTTTGGAGGGCTTTCTTGCTTCATTGTTTGTTGTTTTGTCCTGATGACTAAGTGGTTCTTTTCCTGGGGATAGTTTTTGCTGTTCCAGGAATTTGATGTTGTGAAGATTTGGCGATGCCATCTCGATGATTGCCTTCATTGTGGCAAGTCGATGTTGTGAAGTAGACCCATGTGTATGTATATACACATACATACAGATATATGTATACTATATATACTTTTTCCTGTGGTAGAAATGTTCTTTGAACTGAGGCATCTAGGACATACCCCAGAAAAATAATCCTTTGAGAAAGAGTCAGACAAGCTTCTGAATGTCCTCTTGAAACCTCAGCTTATGAATGAGATTTCTCAACAAATTAGGAGATTCATGACACTTTCAGAAAGACACTGCTAAGATAAGCAAGTCATTGAAATATGGAAAAACATTTTGAAAATCTTGCAGTCTGCAATATGGCATGAATAGGGTTAGATACTTTATGAATTACTCTTGGAACAGTGGATAACCCAAAATGTAATACAGACAACTGAAAGTGTAATCTAGACACAACAAAACTTAAGAAACTCTTGAAATTTGGAGATATCAGAATGTGATGATAAGCATCCATTAAATCTAGAGTTACTAACGAACTTAAAAAGCAATCCATTGGTAACTGATCATGAATGGACAGCATTTTGAACTTTGAGACTTTCACAAACTGGTTTAGAAAACAGAGATCCAAGACTAGTCTCCAAGAGGATTCTTTCTTTTGTAGCAGAAATATTCTTCAATAAAATCATTTTCTTATAGGAAAAAGGGGGATTGCTTCTATCACCTCCACGAGTCAGCAGATGCTGCAAGATGGGAAGGGAAATTGAAGTCTGATTTGACAGATGAGGAAGAATCTCATGAAAAGGATGGAGGGATTCCTCCTGCCATCTCTATCCCTGATTTATCACTATCAAAACACATTAGCCTGAGACTGTCTGTTGCCAAAGAGAGTTGGAGTGCCAGATTTTGTGAAAGATTTAAAAGCTTGCCAGAGTGGAGCAATAGGGAGCACACTGAAAATAGTAATTCAGACTTACTGGACTACCCTTGTTTCTGGGGGGGGCTGCCTTTTTACAGCCTCCTTGCCATTGAATTTGAATGCCTTCCTGCTAGAAGCTTGTTGCATTTGTTTATTTTTGTTTGCATTAAAGGATGTAGAGATAGTTGTAAAACCGTTAACAAATGAGGAAAAGAAAAGCTGAAAATTCTAAGTAAACATCCAGATGAGTTTCCCTCTCTCATTACACTTTTTTCAGTACATCAGCCACAGAAGGAACCAGAATGATATTTTTATTTAAAATATCAGCAATAACATCCTCTGGTAGATTTTGCATATGCATCAAAGCAAACCTCGTCATAAAAGTTCTTCTAGCAGGAGTTCTTGGACTCATCAGCTGAATCCTGGGCACACCACCGATAGAGTTTAGTCACTTGAATTACAAAAGCAATAACATTAGAATAGAGTTACAGACTCTATGTGATTTTCATTTAAGATTTATCCTCAGAAGAAGGGAAGGTGGCTATAATGTTCTTTGTACTCTGAAATGATGCAACCATAAAATAAGAGGCTAGTAGTTAAGAATTCTAAAAATATGTGTAGCAGAAGTGCATGCATTCCACCAAAATCAATCAAAGGCTTCCCTGAGTAAAATAATTTAAATAAAATCTACCTGCTTTTTTAGTGGTAGCAGACTGGCTGTTGGGAAAAGTTGCTAGCAGTGATAAACACACAATTCTATGCTGGAAGAACAGGAGGGGCAAAAGTGAGCTCAGGAAATTCCAGCTGTAATAAATCATAATTCAGTTTCAAGGACAATATGTTCCCACTAAAACAACTAAGTGAAAAAAAAAAATTAAAGAACTATCAGAAGAAACACTCTTCTCAGAATTAGAATTGGTCACCTGAGGACAAAAAAGGAGAAGTTGTACCCCCATATTAATTTCCTGTTTACTATACTGTCAATCTTCAGAAAAATAATTTCTTCTTCTTTTACAAGTAACACCAGAAAGCTAAGGGTCAGGACCCTGAACTATGCCACAAGCACTCATGTTTAAAGTATCAGAGACAGCGAAAGATAAAGGATTAACTTTCTGCTTCATTTGATCATAATTTCTTTAGAAGCAGACTGACTCATGGGAAGGAAATCAAGCTTGGGGACAGTTATTACAGTATAGGTAGGCAGAGCGATTTTCCCTGCTCCATTTGTCTCTATCTATCTATCTATCTATCTGTATTGGTGTTTTACTTATGTTTACCAGGGTGGTACGCTCATCACAACTCGCCATTTGCAGGTACTGTCTGGGTGAAATAATTCATAATGAGGAGAAAACATTGAGAACAGAGAAGCACTAAGATGTACATATCAAAAACAGAAACGTAAATAGTGTATAACAAAAGGTGTACATTAGTAACTAACAGTAGTAGCAGCAATTACATGATTAATGCAAGTTTTCAATCGCATAAGAATGTATACATCTGCCTGATTAGGAATAGTAATTTCACTATTGCTACATAGTTCATACGAGCATAGTCAATGTCCATATTGGATGTGTAATTCTGTCTGTTCTTACCTGTACTCTAAGAAATCTAAGAGAATGCAATATACACTGTGCAATAAATATATGTTGTTCTATTTATAATTTGAAATCTTTTTTTTTTTGTGATGTCAAACTACTTTTTACTAAAATAGTTTTCTGTATGTATGTCTTTGGACTGGAAACAATGCAACACAATTTCATTCAGCTACACTATATTTACTTAGACTGACTTTTTACAACTTGCATGACAATGCAGGTTTACATTATGGAGGGAATGCTTTTGGTGCAATGAGAGTCAGGGGATGGTGGGAAAGTTAAGGGGTTTTAGTAGTCGAGAGAAAATAAGAATAGAGGTTGAGAAGCCCTTATGTGTTGACGTCTGTGTGGCAAGTATGGTTTGATTTGGTGTTGAGAATTTTTTTAAGATCTGCTCTGAATGTGAGGTAGCTAGATTGTTTCGGGGGCTGAGCCTGTATTTTAGGCATAAAGATGGAGAAACAGTGATTAGTACAGTCATTTTTATATGTTTCCATCCAAGCCATTGTCCACAGTTAGATAAAGGAAGGAATGCTGTTTTATACACTGAATTTGTATGGATGGTAGCATTTTCCATTTTACAATTTAGCCATCTAGTTGTAAATTATGTAACTCTTTGAATGAAAGTTAATTTTAATGTTTCCTAGAAGCAAAACTGACAAAATTACAAACTGAACTTGTGAAATAATTTATTGGAAATATATAATTTATTAGAGAGATTTGGGAAAATGTGCTGCTAAGTTGCTTTTGAAATCTCAAAATGTCTCCGACAAATTAAAAAAAAATCTGGTTAACTACTTACTGTGACACAAGGGACATCAGCTTGCAAAAATGGCCACATTTTGATATAAATAAATCATTGTTTAGGTCTAATTTTATTTGCCAAAAAGTACTCAAAATGTTTTTCCACTTTAGGCCATGTCATATCATACCTAACTCATGCTCTGTGTAAGAGAAATCCAGTTGCAAGTGATGTCAGGGCTGTCTGCTACCATCCATGACAGGCAATGCTGTGAATCTTTAAAGTTTTACAGTAAGATGTACTTTGAGCACACCTCTCCTTACAGCATGCTTGCCAACCAAATTCATAATTGTCTGTAGTAATTTTAAAGTCTGGTACCCATGTTATAAATTCAGAAAAGGATAAAGCAACATACCAAGGCAGAATGCAATGAACACATCTGTTTCATGAATATTTACCTAATAGACACACACATTTATATATACATATATCGGACTTCAACAGGCAATGATAACATGTTTTTAATTTTGAACCTTTAATTTTTACTGATCCATTGACATCACTTCAATAAAAATATCTGTTTCCTAGAATTCTCTAGCAATGTTGTTACTGACATTACTTTAAGACATTCAGTGTTTCATGTCATACTTTTCCTTTAGCTTATGAAAACATTTCTGATGCATACTTGTTTCTTATGCGCAGTTTAAGCATTGGTCTCAGTCTGGAAGATTATACTGCACTCATACACTTGAGATGCAAATCTGCAGGCCAAGCATATCACTTTTTGTTCACTTATGCTATGATTTACAGACCCTCATGTTCTATTAAATGTTTTGAATGTAACAACACATTCACCCGACTGCATTCACACTTGCAACTTATTTCCTGAACACTGCTCTTGAGTGTAAGTACACACACACACACACACACACACACACTTTTTCTGTCTCCCAAGAATGTAAATTATGAAAAATATCCCCTGCAGACTCAGAGTGAAAGAAGTTATTTAAAAATAATATATTACCTAATCAACTACCTCATTCACCCACTCTGCTATTCATGATCTCAGCAATCAAACTAGTCAACGAACAAAAATGAGAGCAGTTGCAGAAAATAAGTAGCTGGGTATGGATTATTATAATTCATTTAACATGATATCTGAAGATTATAGTTCTTCAGACTGGTGTGATTTCAAACAGTCATTATTCTGCCTCTCCCCAAAAAATTGACACTAATTCATAATCTCAGATAAAAGACATGGCATCGATTAAGAATAACACTTTCTCCTGAGACACAAAGGTATAAGTTACAAAAGTAACTAGCTGCACAATGTGATAATTAAAATTAAAATACATTACACAACGAATGCTATCCATGCCCTTTGTCAGCAGGGTACATTCTTCTCCACATTAATGCACTCTGACATTCTATATGAAAGAAATATATGAGTGGAACAATTCTGGATGCTTTACCCTACAATAAAATTAAAAACAAAAATTGTTAATCCTGAGAAAACTCAAATTCCTCTGGCAAAAGTGTTGTGACTGAGATTTATCGCACTAGGGAACCAGACCTGCAACATTCTGCCATTAGAAATAAAAATGTGAAGGCAAAGTTACAACAAAAATGCTTCTGAAGTTTTGTTAAGATAAGCTGATACATTACATGTTAGAAAAGTTCACAGTTTGCCATTACTCAATTGCAAAAGGATTCCTTTATTCAAATTCACTGATTGCTTTCTCTTCTATAGTTGGTGCATTTCCAAATTCTTGCACTTTATCTCATACTTATAGAGTACTACACTTTTAATGCAGTGCCATACATTTATTATAAATTGTTGACAAGAAAATGGACCAGAATCCCATTTTAAATGCACTTTAGCAAGTAGGGATCAGGAAGAAATTTGGTTAACTGCCAGTTAAAACAATGCTAGAATAGAGTTAACAGAAATAATTCATACAAGTACACATATATGCACGCGTCTGGAAAAATATCAAAGTATAAAACTGCATTTGCTGAACATCGAGAATAAATTAGAAATGTATGTTTCATAATACTGCATATCTAATATTGTAATATAATGCAAGATAAATTAGACAGGCTTTTTTTTTTGTTTGTTTTCAAGAGAATGAAAGTGTATACATAATCCATTATCTGATGCAGCACCAAGCAGTGAAAAGAATATGCTTATTTTTTTTCCAAACAATTTGCTGATCATAGGATATAGAAAGTTACAAAGATAGCTTCTGCCAGCAGTGATTATAACATTCTAAGCTTGAAGTTCTGCACTTGGACACATTTCTCATCAGTGCTGAACATGGCATAGCACTTTAGTGAACTAAACACTATATTTCAATCAGCTTTAAAATTCTTAACTTAGCGTTCATTCAATCAACCTGCATAAAATAAACCTGCACTTTAACTGAGAAATACTATTAATTACAGCTGTTTTACTTACAGAATTAAAATTAAAAGGAAGCAGCACATAAACTTTAGTATTCAAAGCTCAAACACAGTGGCTACAAAAGGAGTCATTTATCAAAAACTATAAACAAAAGAGCATATTAAGTCCAAACATCTGCAAATGATGTTTGTTGACTTTATGGCCAAGATGGAAGAAGGCCTGGCTGTGACTCACATGACCAATGTTGAGGATCCAATGACCACAGAAAGAGAAACAAGGATAACATTTGTCTTTTTCAGTGGTTTGTAGCAAGGAATTGATGAGAGCTTGTTTATAACATGGCTCTATTAGTGAAATTGGGACTATGATGGTGACTATTGGTGATCAGGAAGTACAGTAGTATAAGAAAGGTCAATCACCATGTAGGTGTGGGTGCTTTTCTCACGGTACCACTGAATATCCACCTTCATGATATATCTCAGCACACTGAGGTTGCTTAGGACTCATCACAAACACTTCTATCACAAATATCCTATAGTGCAGCCTGTGTTATTCTTCTCCATCATCATCATCAATATTTTCCAATCTCCCAACAAATTTGCTAGACCTTCTTGGAGCCAGCAGCCCATGGACTATATGGTTATACTCAAAAGGAAGGAAAAGGACATAGTAGGAGTTGATGATAATCTAATGTGAATAGGGCCAAAAAGTAAGTTTCATGTGTAATTATTTTCAGCAGTGTACAAGAAACTGCATTTTGCTGAACCCCCGAGAGTGGACGGTTGATCAAACTCCCAATAATTGGCTGTAAACCATATAGCACTGCTATGTTAATATGAAAGTTTTAAGTTGTTTGACTTCATTTAAAAAATACAATGTGGAATTATGGCCCTCTTGCTAAAAGTGAATTACTGCTTGCAAACCCTGTTAGAGATTCAAGAGAAGAAAATATATTTCCTATATTACACATTATATAAAAGCCCTGCAGTCTGGATTGCTTTCTGAAGAATGACTATGAAAATGCCTTATATCTGAGTGATGGCAGAAGGAGCAAATTAGCCTATTTGCTGTGTTGTTTCAGTATATTTAGTATTCTACCTCACTCCAGTTACTGTCTTTCTCCTCATAATATCTTGGACTGCCTCATCCCATCTTGGAATCCTCAGTAGTTTACTTCTCCTTTTCACAGCCCACTGCACAGGTCTACATCCCTCCTTGGAAAGATCTAATTTAAAAAAATCAGATAGATGCTGGTACCTACAAATAGTCTCCTCCATCTCTTCCTACTCCTCTGTCCTTTCTGTTATTAGTAATCCCTTCATATCTCAGGTTCACCATTTTGTACACTCGTGACATGCCTCTGTCTCTTCCCATAAGGTGTGAAACAAGATCTAGTTTTTGGTCATTTTTTTCCCTTTAAATGCTACCCCTATCTTTAGTGCCTTTTCTCTCTCTCTGGATTTCTTCTAGCTGCATAAGGTTAAACACCTCGTATGAGATTCAGACCAGCTAAAAGTAACCCTGTTGTGGGACAGCCAGAACCTGCTAGACTCTTCTTTGTCTCTCTAAATATCTGCCTACATTTTGTTTTCTGCAGTAGTAGTCATATCATTCGGATTCATATTACGTTATTGAAAGATGATGTAACTGAATGGCCGAATCATCAAAACGGATGCATTTCGAAACTTTTATTGTGGGGGGCTATGCCCCCCACACTCCCCTCTAAATATATATATTCCAACTCCGAGATTGCACTACAGTGAGGAAAGGGCAAATATCCCGATCTTCACTGTACTGCAATCCCACAATGCGAACTTCAAAATGCGGCCATTTCAATGTTTTGGCCGTTTGATTACATTATCTTTTGATAACGTAATAGGAACCCATATCACTCTACCCTGGATGATCCAGCATGGTGTGAAAATTCCCTTCCGATACTTTTACCTGTTTCATTAGTTCCACACCAAGTAGATGATTTTCACACATCCATTGAGCCTGTAGAAGCAAGTTTGCATCTAACTGCAGTTACCTTGCTTGGCACTTTCTGCCTACTAAATTACCCTTTATAGGTCATTCCTTAGAGTTATATTCCATCTGCTATTACTACAGTTATGTTTGCAATATAACTGAAGAAGACCTTGTTCGTTGTGCTCTTAGATATATCTGAAACCTTGCAATACTAGTTGACTTGTTCTTTGACTTTTCATTGGCAACTTCCTTTCCAGCTCAAGCCTGTGCATTTAACAGTTGATCTATAAGCACTATATTGGCCCTACTGCCAAGCCCTCTAGTTTTCCAACCACAGTTTGTTTCACCCAAAGTAAAAGGCATCACTGGGTAGCACAACACCTTACTTATATGGTCTCTGCCTCACAGCTCTGGAGTCTGTGGTTGAGTTCTGACATCTGCAAAATATGAAGAGTTTTCTCTGGGCAATCTTGTGCAAACTATTTTGGTTAATTTGTTTATTGCTTACATTGCATATTTGTCTTTCTTAAAGAGGCATGCACTCACACACATTTTATATTGTAAATATGTATATGTACAGAGAGAGAGGGAGAAAGTATTGTAGCATACTGTTATGGTATTTACCAAGGGGCATCATGGCTAACTGGTAAAATGGAGCCTGTGTAACAGTCCATTTATCTATTTAACAAATGACAAAATATAACAGAAATCTTGCTAAATCAAATATATAGGTATTCCCCCAGTCTACTTCTCCAATAACCCTATCAAAACTTGGATCTTGTTTAAGTACCAGAACATTCTGCTCATAATCTCATACCGATTGTAATCCTGCAAGAAAAAGTACATTTTTTTCTCGCAGGATTGTCTCCACTACTCTCTCTGCCAATGCTTCACAGCTAAATCACACAGTTTTCCATACGTTTCCTTCCTCCCATATAAAGACAAAACTTTTGATGCATTTCAATTGTCAGACACTTTGCTTTTTCCACTGTCTCTGCAACAAATTGCTATTATGATATAGTGTAGTTTAGCAGACAGATTTCTGAGGACCACAGAAAGCAATCTGCAACTTCTCTTGTGCCTATACTTCAATTTCCTTTTATTCATCACAGCCCAATGAAAATTGCAGGTGTTTTTGCAGTTATATCCTACCGACTCCTCTAGGAATCTAATATTGCTTGTTTATGTTTAAATTAATAATTCCAAACCATACCATATACAAGGTATTACAAGATTTTATGTTAAAAACATATAGAATGGAAAACACAAGTATTTTAATATTTCACCCCTCTGTAGGGAGAAATTGATTATTATCTGTATACTTTTTATTTGAAGTGCAATAATTTTCATATTTCTATAAACATTTCAACAATCAAATGACAGAAATGCTTAGTTCAAATGAAAGCTCATAGATTTAACAAGAAAATGCTGCTGGCAGTATATGTGTTGCTTGAATGGTTATTGGGATACTGTATACTGCTTATACAACATTACAAAAGTTCTATTTACTGTGGTTATGTAGCTTATAAGACCTAGAACGGAAAGAATACAACAATTGTAAACTGCCATTTACAGTTTTCTAACAACACTTATGGTTCTAGAGCCATGAACATTCGTTTGAACTGTGTGACTGAAACATCATATTTCTGAAAAGGCTCACACCATGCCAAGTGGGAGGTTAGGAGTGAGAAGGGAGTTAAGAGTACAAACTCAAAAGAGCCCCATTGGATGGAATGAGTTAAGTAAAATTTTCACATTCTAAATTTCTGTTATATCGATACATTGTTCTTCCTGTTCCATCTTATTATAGTGCCAGGGCACCTCTGCATGATTCCCTGTCCACTATGACCATTACCTGCAACCTTTGCTATATCGATACATTGTTCTTCCTGTTCCGTCTTATTATAGTGCCAGGGTACCTTTGCATGATTCCCTGTCCACTATGACCATTACCTGCAACCTTTGTTATATCGATACATTGTTCTTCCTGTTCTGTCTTATTATAGTACCAGGGTACCTTTGCATGATTCCCTGTCCACTATGACCACTACCTGCAACCTTTGTTATATCGATACATTGTTCTTCCTGTTCCGTCTTATCATAGTGCCAGGGTACCTTTGCATGATTCCCTGTCCACTATGACCACTACCTGCAACCTTTGCTATATCGATACATTGTTCTTCCTGTTCTGTCTTATTATAGTACCAGGGTACCTTTGCATGATTCCCTGTCCACTATGACCACTACCTGCAACCTTTGCTATATCGATACATTGTTCTTCCTGTTCTGTCTTATTATAGTACCAGGGTACCTTTGCATGATTCCCTGTCCACTATGACCACTACCTGCAACCTTACTTAACAAGTTCTCCATTTCAGTTCTTGGCATTGGTACCTTCCGTGCAGAGTCTGCATGATCTCCTGTGTTTCTGTACAATTCCTTCAGGTGCTCCAATTTCCTCCCACATTCCAAAGACATGCAGTAGGTTGACTGGATATTGTAAACTGGCCACATGTGTGTGTGTGTGTGTGTGTGTGTGTGTGGGGGGGGGGGTATGGAAGAACAACTTCACCAGGACTAACCACCTGGCAGTGTGACATTGGCTACATATAATTCACTGTTGAAGTATATAGGCATATATGTATATTTATGTGTATATATGACAGTGACCAGTAAGTATAAAATACATTTGCCATCAGCACAGTCTTCATTCATGCTGCATTGGTCACTGTTGAGTGGCATGGATCTCTATTGCATGAGAGTTCCCTTCTGGTATGACAGACTGGATCAGATATAAATATTGTTTTATATTCAGGTAGTCATCAGATTAATGATAATCATCAACATTCATTTTGGATGTTGGTAGTTTTAAATCAAACATCTGACATTATTAAACACCAGTCCTGACTTCTTTATCAGAAAACCACTAATTACTTGAGCTACAAATGAGAAATTTGAGGCATAACTCAGGACATATTGTAAAATTTAATTTCTTCACTTGCACACAAACACAGAACTTCCTTTCTTCTCAAGCCACCTAGTTTTGTCACAGTTCCCTTTTAAAAGGAATAAATTATGTATGCAAATATATGTGTATGTATAATATGCATGTATGTGTGCTTTATCTCTCTCTCTCTATACATATATATATATATACATATAAATGAAATGGATATAGATACTATATATATATATATATATATATATATATATATATATATATATATATATATAGATAGATAGATATAGATAGATAGATAGATAGATATAAATATAAAGACAGATGCTTGTTTTGTGTTTGTGACATGGATGCCAAGAAATTCACCTCAAAGACCAAGCTCGAGAAGTGAATCTTGGTAAGTAAGAGGATGGGGCTCATCTCTCTGTCATGGGGTAGACTGTATCAGCCTTGATTTGGCTTCTTTTTTTTGCAAGGTTTGCTACTCCACACTAGGTTTCTGATGTTTCTCACTTCATAAGAGGATGACTGCCCAAGTTCCATTGTTGTATTTGTTCCTACGTTTTAAATTTTACTTGGTTATTTCACATTACTCAAGGTGATAAAAGTGGAGGCAACAGGCTACTCAGGCTGGCAGACCATTGGTCGGTCACTACATAGTGTTGCCCCCTTGAATACCCCCTTTCATTTCTTGTGCCAGTTGACTCTTCAGGAATGTGGGAGTGAGCCGCATACAATGTGTATTTGGCCCTTGATCTGTTTTACTGAGGAGGTACTTGGATTTAATGACACAGACCAGAGTGGTTTGAGCTGTCTGTCACACTGCTCACTCAACAGACCTATTCTATTTATTTAGGATACAATGATGATTATATGATTTATGCTGCAGTATGCTGGTGGTATAATTATTGACTTCATTTAGGCCAAAATTGTGTGTTTTGCATTTAATAAACTGGTTACATCAGCTTTAGGTGTCAGTGTCTTTTGCAAGTGAAAGTCTGGCTAGCAGACAATACTGGCTTGCCTCTAATCATAATGTTCAGTTATTTAATTTCCTTGCACAAAAATGAGCATTTCTTAATGACCAGGAGTACATTAAAATAATTTACACGCTAAATTGTCCCGTGCGTGTGTCTTCTGTGGAAGGTTGGGCGCCGGGCTGGCAACTCAACACCGTAAAACTCCACTGCCAATCATTAGCAGACAGGGGATCCACTGTGGTGACCACTAACCAGGAAAAAACAAAAGAAGAAGAATCATATGAAGTAACTGCAAAAATGAATACATATAAAATGTAGTTTTTCTTGTGTGCGTTGCTATTTTTAAAATACCCAAATTAAAATAAGTAAATCATACATGCTTGGGGTAACTATTTAGTTCAGCTTGATTATAGCTTTTCTATGTAAATAGGCAAATTGATACTCAGCATTAAAAGGCAAAGGCGTACTGCAACATTGTATTAGCCGCTTATCTTTTAAAATGTTACAAATTAAAACAGAATGTATACCAGTTAGACAGATTCTTACTAAAGAGTTATCTTATTTTAGAATTTATCTGACTCAGAAGTGATATACCTTTGAATCTGCTTAAAACAGCATGTGTTGGGACTACAGAAAAGATATATGGCTGAGCCAGGTATGGAAATAAGGTGCATAAGGAAAGTCGGTGGTGGAATGCAAAAGTCCAGAAAAAAAACATTAAAAGAAAGGAGTGCAGGAAGAAGTGGGAGATAGAAAAGACTGACCTGGCTAGGAAGGACTACTGGTTGGCTACAAAAGAAGCTAAGAAAGAAGTTGCAGTCGCATTGAATAGGGCATCGGAAGCACTCTACCAACTTTTGGAAAGTGTCTCTGTAAGTGGCACAAAGAAAGTATATCAGGTTGCAAGGCAAATAAAGAAAGATAAAGAAGATAAATGCCCTTCATAAGGGATGCCAGCAACAACCTGCTCACCAGTCCACAGGACATCAAAGGCAGAGGGAAAGAGTATTTCTAGCAATTTCTGAAGGAAGAAAACACCACAGAAGCTGTACTCTCCCAGAAGCAGCCTACAATGAGGGAAGAAGAGACCACCACCCTAGAAGTAAGAACAGCACTAAGAAAAATGAAGGCAGGGAAAGCAACAGGTTCAGATGAGGTCACAACAGAAATGATAAAGGTGCTGGGTAAGATATGGGAGAAATGGCTCCTGAGGGTACTACTAGCAGTGTGGAAAGAATGGCTTATCCCAGATGACTGGAGAATAAGCATATTCATGCCAGTGTACAAGAACAGAGGGGGCATCCACAACTGAGGGCAGTGCAGAGGCATCAAACTCCTACCACACTGCATGAAAGTTCTGGGGAGGGGGATTGATAAATGGATATGCAGAGTAGTAGAATGTAAGATGGGAGATGGGCAGTTCAGATTCAGATCAGGATGCAGCACAATTGACTCAATGTTTGCAGTGAAACAGATACTTGAGAAAAAGCTAGAAATGAGGAGAGAGTCCAACTGGCTATTCATAGACTTGGAGAAAGCATTTGACAAGGTCCCAAGAAAGCTGGTCTGGGCAGTACTGTGGTGATTTGAAATCTCTGAAACATTGGCAGAATTTGTGCAGGCTATGCACAAGGACCCAAAGATTCAAGTACGAACAGTGTTCAGCATCACAGAGGAGTTCCCAGTGGGAGTGGGTGTACAACAGGGTTCAGCTCTGAGCCCATTGCTGTTCATACTGGTGATGGACTATATTAGCAAACAGGCCAGAGGGGGCAGATCAACAAAGTTGTTGTATGTAGATGATGTGGTATTAAAGTCAGACTCTGAGCTAGAACTTCAGCAAAGGATAGGAGAATGGAATGCAAAAGTGAAGACACATGGGATAAAACTAATCAGCGATAAGGTGGTGGTAATGGCAGCATATTGGGGAAATCAGAAAAAGCTGAGGACAGAGACAGAAGGGAAGATGGTGGAACAGGTAAAGCTTCAAGTATCTGGGAGGGCTCGTTGAGGAGAAGGGACGTTTGAATGAAGAGGTTAAAGCTAGAATCAGAGGGGCTACAGCCAACTGGCATAGAGTGTCAGGTGGAGTCTATGACAGAAGAATGCCAAAGAAGCTGAAAGGTAAGGTGTACAAGACAGTGGTGTGAGCAGTACTACTGTATGGTACAGATACCTAGCAGTAAAGGCAGAACAGCTGAAGAAGCTAGAGATGATAGAAATGAAGTGCCTGAGAAGGGTGGTAGGATGCCCACCATGTGACAGATGAAGAAATGAGGACATAAGAGCAGAAGACAAAGTAGCTCCAATTGCAGAAAAGATAAAAGAAAACAGATTATGGTGGTTTGGGCACATGTTCAGAAAAGAAGATGACAATCTGGTGCAGGAAGATTTGTGACAGACAGGAAGAAGGTAAGATAAAGTAAGCATGTCCAGCAAAGAGGTGGATGGATTGTGTGAAAGATCATCTGCCACAGTCAGGCATGAGTGTTGAAGAAGGCAGGAATGTGGCAATGAATCAAGAGAGATGGCGACAGTTAACACAATACCCCAACCCCATGTAGAAAAAATGGGAAAAAGGGGGCTGATGATGATAATGAGTAGCCATTATAACACAAAGTGGGGCAGTGGCACACAGATAAGTAACACAATAACAAAGTATGACTTAAAAAGAATACTCATAATCCAGCTTCTTAACATGTCAGTATACTTCAAGTGTACTGGAGAATATCGCTGTACATAGAGCCACAGTGTCAATGGATTATTCCCCAGCACAATGCAGAATAAAAGAAAAGCAAAAGAACTGTAAACAGTGTATGGAACTGAAGTAAAGAGAAAGACAGGTAAAATGGCCATTGTTACAATTGTATCATGTGCTACTTATCAAACAATTTGAAAGCATCTGCTATTGCATGAAGCATAAATGGAAATACATAGCCTCTCAGGCAATTTCAAGCACACTTGAAGATTTTTCCAAGCTCTGCATGGAAGGGGCACAGGTCTGAGTTCTTGAATTATGTGCTGGAAGATCTAAACATAAATCATCTGATCATCAGTGTCTTGAGATGGGATCTCGGGCTGAATGCCAGTATAAAGAAAATCAGTGGGGATGTGTTTTATTAAGCTGGTCTGTTTAACTGTGAATCTCTAAAGACAAAAATTAAGCTTGACACTATCCCATATGACTTGACCACAGGCAGAAGGCTGCCATTTCCTATACCATTCAAAGAAGAAGCAAAACATAAATAAATGCAAGCTCTTTGAGTGACCAAAAGGGTAAAAGAAAAAGCCAAATGGCATACACCACTGGTTTAAGTCACTGAAAAAATTACAATGTATAAATATGTGTTTGAAAATCCCAGTGATGCAGTCACATGGGAAGGTTTACTCCACCTATAAAGAAGACTTAATTAGCATACAGGTTGATGCCAACACGTTTTCCATATTATGCACTACAAGCAGACTTTAGCAAGTAACACTAAAGGGGACCAGCCCAAAGCTTACAACTTTTGTTACTCCAATGGGAAGCTGCCGCTTTAAGTTACATCAATTTTTATAACTTCAGTGCTAAAATATTTCAACACAGGAGAACTTATTCATTAACAGGGCATGCAAAAGTTATAGTCGTTGTTGCTGTTAAGGAGGACTTGTACAAGTGTATGCCTTTGGTAATGAGATATATGATGGGTAATTAAAGGCAATACTCACACCATTAGCAACCCTGGTTTGAAAGTGAATAAAGACAAATGCTTTTTGGGAGGACTGAGACTGAATATGTCAATCACAGCATAAGGGCTAGGGGACTCAGTCTAGATGTAAGCAAGGCTACAGAAATAGCTGAACCAGAGTCCAACCTATGCTATTGAGTTATGTCAGGACCTGGATATTACAAACTTCTTGGGCAAGTTTATGCAAGATCTTTTTATGTTGCTTTTTTCAACTGACAGACTTACTAATGTACATTTTTGTGTCTATGTCCAATCCTTTAGCAATTTGAAATAAATGGTGATAACTGCTAACAAATTGTGATTTCAAGAAACTGACAATTGTGAGTGTTAATGCCAATAGCTATAGCTTAGGGGCAGCAGTCACTGACAGATGAAGTGTACCTTGGGCACCAGGCTGTTATTAAACCATAGGCACCCTGCACACTAATTTAGGACCATGTATAAATGCATGTGTTCTTTTGGATTTTTCCTTCTTATTAGTTTAAATTGTATTTCTTTTTTAACAAAGTAGTGACATTTGTTAGAGTGCTTTAAATTTGTAGATTTGAATTTTTCCCTCAGTAAGCAGTGAAACAAAATATATAAAATCATAACAACAAAAGTACCTGTTTCAGAACATTCAACCATAAAAGGCCACACTAACTTTTATCATTATAATCCACCAATATCTGTACTCATCAATTACAGATACTTTATTGACTGTATACACATCATCATTTTCTTCTTTTGGCTGTTCCCGTTAGGGGTCGCCACAGCGGATCATCTGTTTCCATTTCTTCCTGTCCTCTGCATCATGCTCTTTCACACCAACCGCCTGCATGTCCTCTCTCACCACATCCATAAACCTCATCTTAGGCCTTCCTCTTTTCCTCTTACCTGGCAGCTCCATTCTTAGCATCCTTTTCCCAATATACCTAGCATCCCTCCTCAGCACATGTCCAAACCAACGCAATCTCGCCTCTTGCTTTGTCTCCAAACTGTCCAATCTGAGCTGACCCTCTAATATACTGATTCCTATTCCTGTCCATCCTAGTCACACCCAGTGCAAATTTTAACATCTTTAACTCTGCCACATCCAGCTCTGACTCCTGCCTTTTCGACAATGCTACCATCTCCAACCCATATAACATAGCTGGTCTCACTGCCCTCTTGTAGACCTTCCCTTTCACTCTTATTGGTACCCGTCTGTCACAAATCACTCCTGTCACTCTTCTCCACCCACTCCATCCTGCCTGTACTCTCTTCTTCAGCTCTCTTCCACACTCACCATTACTCTGAACTGTTGATCCCAAGTACTTAAACTCATCCACCTTTACCAACTCTACTCCCTGCATCCTCACCATTCCTCTACCCTCCCTCTCATTTACACACACATATTCTGTTTTAGCCCTGCTGACCTTCATTCCTCTCCTCTCTAAAGCATATCTCCACCTCTCCAGGGTCTCCTCAACCTGGTACCTACTCTCACTACATATCACAATGTCATCTGCAAACATCATAGTCCACGGGGCCTCCTGTCTAATCTCATCTGTCAACCTGTCCATCACCACTGCAAATAAGAAAGGGCTCAGAGCTGATCCTTGATGTAATCCCACCTCCACCTTAAATGTATCTGTCACTCCCACTGCAATCCTCACCAATGTCACACTACCCTTGTACATATCCTGTACCACTCTTACATACTTCTCTGCCACTCCCGACTTCCTCATACAATACCACAACTCCTCTCTAGGCACCCTGTCATATGCTTTCTCGAAGTCCACAAAGACACAATGCAACTCCTTCTGACCTTCTCTGTATTTCTCCAACACTCTCAGAGCAAATATTGCACCTGTAGTGCTTTTTCCTGGCATGAAACCATACTGCTGATCACTAATCATCACCTCCCTTCTTAACCTAGCTTCCACTACTCTTTCCCATAACTTCAAGCTGTGACGGATCACTTTTATCCCTCTGTAGTTACTGCAGCTCTGCACATCACCCTTATTCTTAAAGATAGGTACCAAAACACGTTTTCTCCACTCCTCAGGCATCCTCTGACTTTCCAAAATTTCATTAAACAATCTGGTTAAAAATTCCACTGCCATTTCTCCTAAGCACCTCCATGCTTCCAGTGGTATGTCATCTGGGCCAACAGCCTTTCCATTCTTCATCCTCTTCATAGCGGTCCTTACTTCCTCCTTGCTAATCTTCTTCACTTCCTGATTCACTATCGCCACATCATCCAACCTTCTCTCCCTCTCATTCTCTTCATTCATCAGCCCTTCAAAGTACTCTTTCCATCTACTCAACACACCCTCCTCACTTGTAAGTATGTTTCCCTCACTATCCTTTACCACCCTTACCTGCTGTACATCTTTCTCAGCTCTATCCCTCTGTCTAGCCAATCAGTACAGGTCCTTTTCTCCCTCTTTAGTGTCCAATCTCTCATACAACTCTCCATACACCTTATCCTTAGCCTTTGCCACCTCTCTCTTTGCCATGCGCCTCATCTCCTTATACTCGTCTACTTTCTTCATCTCTTTGACAATCCCACTTCTTCTTCACCAGCCTCTTCCTCTGTATACTCTCCTATACTTCCTCATTCCACCACCATGTCTCCTTGTCCTCCTTCCTCTATCCAGATGTCACACCAAGCACCTTCCTAGCAGTCTCCCTTACTAGCTCTGCTGTAGTTACCCAGCTATTTGGTAACTCTTCATTGCCTCCCAGTGCCTGTCATAACTCTTCCCTGAACTCCAGCTCACAATCACCCTTTTTTAACTTCCACCATTTAATCCTTGGCACTGCTTTCACACTCCTCCTCTGCTTCTTGATCACCAACATCATCCTGCAGACCACCATTCTATGCTGCTTAACTACACTTTACCCAGTCACCATTTTACAGTCATCACATATGATAAAAAGGCCACAGTACATTATTCCAATTTACTTTACACAGATATACACTTTTTCTCCAATTACAGGCTGACCTTTAACTTTATCATCTCACAAGGGTCAGTCCTTATATCCACAGACATCCCCCAAACCCAGCAATTATAACTGCATTGCTGATTGCATATTTCTCAGATGTCTGTGTCAAATAAATAAAATAATAATAATAATAATCATGGCCAGAGTAACACATTTCAAATTTGTTTCAAAAACACACAGTAGCCAAAGTATTCCAACTTAATTTCACTCAGGAAAACTAGTCCTGCAAAACCAAAGTAAAGACTTCTTACAATGACCAGATGATAACGTAATGTTCTTTCATGCACAGCTATAGCTACTTTATTTACGGAGCTTATATTGTTAAGAAATAAATTACACATTCTTTATCTGTAGCTTTGGATGAGCTACATGAAATTGTAAAAATATCAATTTCATCAAGCCATAAGACTCAGCCATGTGTAAAACAGATTAAATAGAAGTCTGTTAAGGATAACAGCAAAAAAAAAATTACCCACCTAATAACATACAAGTCAGTATGTACACACTATGCAAAAGTAAAACTAATCTTAATAATTCACATTAAAGAGAAATATTAATACAGATGTTGCTGCTGGAAAATGACTTTGCATTTCAATGTTCATGTACAAATGTAGTGCCTGCTGCCTTTAAAGAAGAAATTGCCTATCGGGCATTAATTGGAGTGCTGGTGATATTGCCATATTTGTTGTACTAGGTCAGCTATGCTGTAGGAATGACTGGCAGACAATAATGCCAGGAACAGGTTCATAGTTAGTTGTTAGGCATGCAGTCCAGTAGACCATTAAGGAGCTTAGCTCAAATTCCCAAGTCCCTCAAAACACTGACTATCTTGCTCAAGTTCATACATTAGGAAAATTAAGGTAGAAAGATTCAAAACCTTCACCTTTAGTGCAGAAAGTGACTATGTAAGCAGTTAGAGCTTTAGTGATTTGTACTAACGGGCAGGCAGTGTAACAGTTATTAACTAAATGCAGAAATCTTTTACAGTCCAGTCATGTACAGCAGATTGTATCACAGTAATATGCAACAAAGGTTACATAATGAATTTTGAAAATCAGATGCTTCTGACCATCCCTCTAAATAATGCAGACTATAAGACTTGACAAATGCCATCCCTTTGCAAGTAGTGGAGGGTGTAAAAAGGTACTGCAATGATATATTTCTTAACCTCATCGTGTTTACTCTATATTATACATTCCAGGCCAACTAATGAATTCATTCATTCTTTAGTTCAAGGAATAACACAAAGCAGAAAGTCGGTATAAAAATGCTTCAGTAGCTACGGTTGATAATGTCATATTTTTGCGGCATGCATTTCCAGAGTTAACAGAGCTGCATCAGGTACATAGTTAAATAAACACACTGTCAGCATTCCAAAAAAAACAAAGAAATAAAGGATCACACCCACAGAATATGGCTTGTGTGATAATGTTCATCTTTATTACAATATGTTTCTTTCATTTACACCATAACTACTCTGGTTTGCAGGTAGTTACTAGGCTTACAGACCAGATTGAACACTGAGCAGCCAAGCCCAGATTTCTAATTTCCCTAAAATATTGTCTGGTTAAGTGCGTCAATCAAGGGCATGCAGCAGGGGAATGAATGCTGAGAGAATTGAACTTTGTATCACAGGAACTACAGCTCACAGCCTTAACCTTCTACATCAACTGTCAGAGTGAAGGAAAAAGGGAAGTAATAGATTCAAACCCAATACACTTGACAAAGGAAACAGCATTAATAACCAACTATGCTAATTCATATGTTCTGAGTGGAATACTGGGATGCAGCAACAAAGCATTTATGCAGACACACAGATGTGTCCATAAATTACTGCTAGCTCAGTCACATAGTGGGAAAATGAAGATGTTTAGGGTTCAATCCCTACGCTTTTTACTACAGGAAGCAGTGCATTAATATTGCACAGCCATTAAATACCAGACAGCTCCAAACATTGAAGCCTTAGCTCTCAACTGTGACATGTGCATACATTGTCTTCGCAATAAAAACTATGAAACTGTAATGACTGGCATTACAGACCAGCCGGAGTCAATCATCTTCATCTTTCATTAATCATATCCAATGCCTTTGAGCTTACATGGAAGATGAATGGGAAGAAAACAAAATCAACTGAATATAGGAAAAATAAATGCAAGAAATCTTTATTACAGATTTTACTTTAATTTTGCCTGGGATGTAACAGTCTCCTCTTCTTGTTACAATAATGAATTGTAGAGTGATGCAGGAAGTGGACATAATGTATTTTGTCTTGGTAATACTTGAACATAACCTGACTTTTATTATTCCTCTTAGCATTTACTATTTACCTATACTTTATATATTTAAAGTATTTGCAAGTATTAGCAAAAGTTTATATAGAAAAATCTATTTAGTGGTTTGCAGAGAAAACAATCTACCCTATATTGTAGCCACTAGTCATGCAATATGAATGTAGAATTGAGAGAATATCTCCTACTTACCAGAATAAAGAACGTGCCTTAACAAGGACGTATGTGTAGAATCACTTCTATACTTTTTTATTTCTTTAATTAGTAGTATGTATGAACATGAAAAATTGTAATAAACGTAAATTAATATCAGATAAACCATTCCAGCAGATGCAAGACTTTCATTTATTAGAACAAATGTTTAGTAGCTCAAGGACATAAATATGTTTCCCAGAGGATAATGCAATATTAATGTTACAGTACTGCATGGCCATCATTACATTTCTTACACTTTTTTTTCTAGGTTTATAAGTTTTAATATCATAATTACACATTTTGTTTCACAGTGGTATATGGAGTCAAAATGGACTGCGCTTATAAGCAGATATCCACTTGGAATGAAGGTTGCGATATAAAAATCTTTATTCCAGTCAGAGAAGTAGAAAATTTGAGTTTTCTTTTTTTCAATTCAGGTGATAGCTGCAGATGCAGACTGACAAGTATATGCCAGTAGGCCTTCTGCGTGTGTAAGAGAAATGCACAGCTGGAGTTAAAGGCAATGAAATTACGGTAACTCTTTTATAATGATGCACTTTAAAACTCTCTTTATAATTCAGCTTTACCTTTTAAGATCTTTACTGTACCTTGCAGAATGACATTTAACACCTAGACAGCAGGAGATTTCAGCATTTACTTGGTGTTCCACTGAAAATGTTGTACATCAGGATTAAGCCATTATTCTAATATCATGGCAAGACTTCTAGATGTAATTTTGCATAAAGTTTAATTTTAGACTTCAGATTTTTTCTGACTTTTCACATGCATATTCTAAATTATCATGAATATATGTTCTGTAATACCCTGAATATGGAGAGTCTAGCACAAATTCTTCCTTTTCTCACCATATCTATAAAATGAATGTGTGACAAATATTAAAAGTAAGAGAGAGATTAAAGAAAGAGTGGTGATTAGCAAAGTAAATGAATGTGGAAGGAAGGGAGGGGAGGTGAAGGTCAAACAGTGCAAGAGACATCTAATATAGAACGTGTGGTCCAATAAAGCGAAAAAAATAAGCAGGAAACTCCCAAGAGGAGCATCAGGGATAAAGTACATAGCTATCAAGATCATGAGAACTGAGAATCACAGACCGGTCTCTGCAGAAGATTGCATTTTTCTGGGAAAAAAAACAAAAAGAATTCTGAATATTAGTACATGACTGTGAGGAAATGTGTGTAGTGGAATAAACAAAGGAATGCAAGCATGCAAAAAGATAAGGTCAGAGGAGGAGTGTAAGAGGCAGAGGCCATCTGTCAAGGGAAGGCTAGTCTGTAGGCCGTGCAGTCTTCATTCACTGGTATCTGATTTGATAGTGGGTTAATCATAATAATCCTGCAATCAGTAAATGACCATTTAGAAATTCAATTACTCCGGCTACTGACAGCTTATTGCTTGTCTTTTTGCTAGTTTAGTTACAACAGGACAATGTCTAAAGGTTTACAGCAAGTATACATTTACACCGGTATAATCTCTAAAGGTTAACAAGAATATGTTCACTGTAGTGTTGTAGCAGGTACATGTGCACACAGATGCACTGATGCATTTGCATCCTGTTTTGGTCTGTCTCAATTTCTTCTATGTTGTTGCTCTCCCATTATGTAGTCCTGATCATTGCTATGGAACTGAAATTTATGTTTACACTCTACAGAACTGAAAGTCAAAACATTAAGTGGAGATTAACTTATCCAGAAATAGCCTTTACAAATTATGACAATATTTAAACAATTCTAACATTAATAATATTAGATGCTATAATACTACTATATAGTCAACAACAAATAGGAATAACTACAGGGTCCATTCTCTGTGTGCTGTACATTACTAAAAAATACTTTTATTGACATTATACCACTCTACTTTTCAGTTTAGACTTCATATCCTTCAGAAAATACATGCTAATTCAAAACCTGTTACTTTAGAAACTTATAAGAGCACTAATTAACATCTGTCCATATTTCAGTGTGTTTCTCTCCCCACTATTTTTGTTTTTTTCCAAATTTCTTACTTTAAGAAGCCAAGAGGTATACTTAGTGTATATAAGTATAAGTGTGTGTGTATATGTGATTGGACCCTATATATCTCTTTCTCCTGCATGATCAGATATTCTTCCTCTTTTTCTGTACTATAATTGTTTCAGTGTCTTAGACTATGATAAAACTTTTATGCAGTGTTAATTTTTGCCATCTTTGAGATATTGCTGTTTTCATCCTTACTCCCAATTAGTTGTTATGCACCAACACATAAAGATTAAGGATACGTATATGATTTCATGTCTCTGTCTTCTGAAGGTTGTAAACATTCCCCCGCCCCACATGAAGTTCATGATTTCAACCATGTTCCTTTGTAGTATTGTTTCCCTTTACTTCACTATCCTTCCATTTCATCACTGGTGTAAAGTGAAGTGTGCATTCTGCTTTCAGGCCAGCATAACATCTTGGATCCGATTGTCATGTTTCTCGGTTCTGGCAAATATGCTTCACTCGTGTCTTTTGCCAGTACATTCATACTTGCTCTAATACACAGGGTGGCCAGCACTTGCCTTTTCTTAAAATTTAAGATGCAATTATAATTCTTTAAGGTATACAAATGCACCCCAAATGGAAAATGAACACTGGTTCTCAATTACATCTAATAATAGAGGAGTGCAATCATCATATGCATACAATTATGTATAGTATATGTGGTCTACAATGGAAACATGCACAGGAGTCTCAGGTTTAGCAGTATGCCTTTCTGTATGACTATGGAACATAGTCATATTGGAACAAACAGGTTTTCTAAAGGTCTATAGAACATAGTAAACTTAGCAGTGACTTCTGCACATATATTGCAGGTGAAGGGTAAAGGTATTCACATTTCAACATGTGGTACTGTCTCTAAGTATTAGTTTGATGATAAAAAATTCTAACTGTGCTTATAAATAACACTGTTTCATTACCTATTACAAAACACCCAGTATCCACAGACACTTGTAAACTTCTGGCCAATGAAGTGTGTAGCTATATATCTAAATGTTGATAAGGTTGCCAAAGTTGTATCATAAATCATTGTTCTGTCCCCATCTATGCACAATACATATCACTGATGTTTACTTCTAACTCAGTCTCTACACAGAGCTTATCACTGCACATCTTAAAGTTCTACAATACTGAATCCACTGCCCTGGCTCATATGCCATCTTTTCCTTGCTTGCCGTATTGCCATCACTAAAACTCAGTGCAAACATATGCAAATATGTACACTCAATAGAAATTGTTCCTGACCAATGTTATATACAGAAGATGGTTGTAGAACACTACAATCATCACCATCAAGCCAGACAACAGATATATGTAAAGAGGCATTGCCATTAAAAACAACTGCAGTAGTAGAAATGCATCTTTAGAATTTTCCCACTACCACTGCACTCCTCTTAGATCTTTACCAATATAGGCTAATCTTAGTTTCATAAGTACATATAAATTATATTAAAACTGTATGCCACTGTACATATAAATAAATATGCGACATCCACATATCATGCAATGTTATAATCATCACCTGGGACTTGTTTTCAAACATGCTCCACGTGTCCATGATAACTCAACTTCTGCCTAGAGTTTACAATGTTCATGAATGCTGTTGCAGATCTGCGTATTACCTTTTGTATTATGCTGTTATGTGCAATATTTGTTAAATATATAATAAAGTAAATCTAATGCTTTTACAATCAGTGCATGGCTTTGGTTTATTCTATAACAAAGGTATAGCAGGAAAAAGGAGTTATTTCCTTCTGATACAAAGCAAAGAAATGAATACTCCACAATCATAAAACCCTGCCTCCTAATCGTTGACATAACCTGGACTGCTTATCTGAGTTTAGTAACCAAACCAATCATTAATGATCACAGCAACATACTGCTTAGGAGAGGGCTCCTTATTGAAATGTCGACACTCATAACACTGAGTGCTGACAGACCAAAAAAAAAAAAGCCAAACTGTAGGAGTAAAAGTAATCTCAGACATTGCTCTTATCCTTTAAACTTATTTGGAGGGAGTCAAGTGTCACTGTACTCCTTAATGCAGAGTTCAAGCCGTCGGCTCCCTCCAACCTCCCCAAACTTATATATACTAACTCTGAGATAGACATACCTCAGAGAAAATGGATTCTCGGAATAATCTGAGAAAAGGCCATCTCAAACTTGGTATAAACAAGTCTGTTTTTTCAGCCATTCTGTGTCTCTGTTTTAGGATTCAATCATATGGTTCCCAACATTTCTAATGGTGACCACAGGGAAGACTGACTGGCACACTGGAAATGTATTAATTCTCCTTTCAGCTGTTATCTATAGTACTACAGTCACCCCAAGTAGTCTCGGTTATTTCTGATTTAGAAGGGTGGTACTGCAGGAACAATGACAAACAAGCCAACATAGTAGTGATTTTAACTGCTCAACTGTATCTTTAACCCTAGTTATGCATTTATTTTCACACATGCCGTGATGTGCAGACATGTTTACAGTAATAATAAAGATAAAAAATAAATAACCAAATTAAATAGCCCAGACTGAAAGTATAAAGTTCCTTTCTCACGAATATAAGTAGAAGGAAAATATACATAGTTGGTTAGTACTGCAGCCTAGAAACAAACTGGTCCTGTAAATGTACAGAGTTCAGATGAATGAAGGCAGAATACTCAATTAGTGCGACTTGACAGCAATATCAATATATTCTACAAATGCCTCATTTGGAGAAATAAAAGTTTAGCCATGACAGAGTGGTCGTAATGGTTTAAAGAAGGTGATCTAGAGTTAATATTGCATCTGGAGGATGCTTTTTGGGTGACAACTTGAATCCTTGTCGCCAGAATAAAGCTGAACCTGAAGGTAGAAAGTCACATAATGCTGATAACAGAATACATGACTTAGAAGAAAAAAGGCAGCAAACAGGATGAATGGTTCACACAACCATGAAATATGTAAACCAAGCACAAAAATGTAAAAAAGTGAACAAAACCACGGTGAAAGCTTGCAGCATAAATAAAATATATAACAATGAATATCCAAGTTTTATTGTGAGTGCTCATCAGACAACAAACACAGACATCTGTCCAATATTTAAATTAAACCTAACCAATGAAATGGCATGTCCAATAAAACATACAACCAATCAAAATTCAGTACCATGTCCTATATATACATGCTTCATATAAAATTTAGTAAAAACTTCAAAGTTTATAATGTAATAATTAAGAAAGACGTATCATAAAATTATATCTAATTAGACCTAGACGATTTATGATATGGGAGGATGGCAATGATGAATTAATACCTTTTTATGAATAATCAGCACTACCTCATTTTTGAAATTTAGTATAAATTGCTCTTTTAATCATACAGATTTTTTAGATGCAAGTGTATTAAAAGATATAAATGGCAAGTTAAATATTATGATTTTTAGGAAGACATGCCACAGAAATTCCCTTGTGCACCGTCAGAGTATGCACCCCCTCATATATTTAAGAATGTTGTTAAAAGTTAAGGGTTAAGAACCTCTAGACTACATGCTAGTGAAGAAAGATTCCAGAATGAATCAACTTCACTCATGGAAAGATTTGTTGCATGTGGGTAGGACCATAAAGAAGTTGATAGTATTTTAGATAAAATATCTGAAGTAAGAACACTTGAGAGGAAACCATATTTTTTCTTTTTTTTTTTTTTTTGCTCAAATTTTTTATTTGATTTTCTAATAATTTAGAAAACAGAATAAATTACAATTTGATGACAAATAATCATAAACCATGTAAAAATTTACAAAGGACTCTGGCAGAAAAAATGGGAACAGCAAAAAATGTAAACAATAAAAAAAGGTTATACAATATTCAAATAGTTCTTGCTTCTAGATTGATTAATTTGATGGTGTTGTGTCTGTATTCATTGTCTTAAGTGAAAAAAAATTTCCAAAGGATTATTAATCCATTTTCTAAGATAAATTCTTAGTTCTTTTACTTTTATTTCCATTGATGCTACTTGGTCCAGTAGAGTCATGAAGTCTTCAACAGTTGGAATGGAGGGTGACATCCATCTTCTTGTGATGCATTTTTTGGCTACTACCAAAATTGTCCAAAGAATATATTTATTTTTGTTATTCATTATAATGGAATCATTTATATTAAAAAAATCAAAGATTCTGATAATATAACGGAATCACTAAAGATAGCCTGAAGGAAATTTCCATTGTCTTCCCAAAATTTTTTAATGAAAGAACATTTATAAAAGATAGGAAGCCAATCAGCCTTACATTTTAAAGAGCATCTGCAACATGTTACCTCTTTAGAAATATTAAATTTGGCAATTCTATTAGGGGTGTAAAATGCTCTATGCAAAAATTTCCAGTAGAAAATTATCCATATTTGTAAATTAGAAGTTAATTTAATGGAATGTAAGAGGTTAGCTTTATTTTCAGAAGTTAAAGATAATGTATAATCCTTGGTAATAAAGTTAAAAGAATTCTTATTATGAGTGGTTTTATATTTAAATATGACTTTATAGAGTTTTGAAATTAAAATTTTCAAGTTCTCCATGTAGTATTTCATGCATAAGAGTTATACATTTAGGTGTGGATGTAAAGGAAGAGTTCTTTATTGTTCTGCATAAATCTTGAGTAAATGGAAACATACTGTTAAGAGCTAACCAATCTGATTCTGATAAATTAAATGTTTCTATTAATGTTTTTGCATCAAGAGTAACTAAGTTCATTATACAATGATACCAGCATGTACATTTTTAGTTTCCCAAATTCTAAGAATATCTGCATTGATATTATTAAAAAAAGTTATTTTGTAATTTTAAAGAGGTATAATAGTTGTATCCATATTTTAATATTGATATTGTTAACAAAATATCAAAGTATTGTAGACATAATTTATATAATTTAGATTTGTGAGTTTAACAACATTATATTGTAAATTTACACAAAGAGCATACCAAACTGTATTGCTCAGATCATTTAGTTGCAATTTTTTTATTAATTTGTTTTCATTTAGGATAATGGTTGCATGTATGGTTGCTTAAGAAGATTTTGGATCAATCCAATTTAATATTATTTTAAGATTAGAAGCTTTAATATATGATTCTAAGTCAGGAAAATTTATTCCTGCCAACTCCCATGGTCTTATATGATTTGATAAAGCTATTCTATTTTTCTTTGGGTACCATAAGAATTTTAAAAGGATTCTATTTATTTCTCTTAAAATATTTTTAGTTGGTAATATAGGAACTGGTCCAGAGATTAGATTAGTACTTGGTGATAGACCACCTTTTGTGTTTAAAAATAAAACAAATCATTAAAAAGAATACTATGTTAACAGAAGATGATCTGAAGATGAACAGAAATACAGAATGTATTGGGTACACAGCCTTGTAAGAAATTACTGTAGATATATAGAATTCTTCCAATAGATTTTTACATACAGATACAGGAAGAGAATTGATTTTTAAAGTAACTGCCACATGTGATACATGCCATATGGTATATTTAGCCTACTGCATCGCTTTCTATATAGGTAAGACTGACAGGAGAGTTCGTGATAGGATTCGGGAGCACACATACAATATCAATAATGGAATATGTACTAATGCACTTGCAAAACAAGTTAGACAGCAAGATCCCTCCCATAGTTTTAATTTTTTAGTGATAGAAACAATCTTGTCTAATGAAGAAGAGGGTGATGTTAGGAATGTAACAGAAACCTGTGAAATGAAATGGATTATCAGAATGAGGGTTAATAGAGGCAGTGGGTTGAATGATAAGGTATCTATAAAACCTATTTTAAAAGCTAGGTCTAATTAGAGATAATTTTATATGTCTTTCTTAATTATTACATTATAAACTTTGAAGTTTTTACTAAAATTTATATGAAATAATATGTAGGACATGATGCTAGATTTTGATTGGTTGTATGTTTTACTGAATGTGCCACGTCATTGGTTAGTTTTAATTTAAATATTGGACAGATGTCTGTGTTTATTGTCTGATGAAGCAGTATCTAATATTGTGAAAGCACGCACAATAAAACTTGTATATTCATTGCTTTGTATTTTATTTATGCTGCAAGCTTTCATCGTGGTTTTGTTCACTTTTTACTTTTTGTGCTTGATTTACAGAATACATAACTTATTTGCAGTGAAAGGGAATCATGGTTGAGCATACCTTTGAACCATAAATGGTATTTATTTATTGACTGACTAATGGATTGATTTATAGGTTGATTAGTATATTATCTCAATGGCATTGATCCTACAGGATAATGATTAGCTACTATTATGGAAAAATGAGTAGATGCAACACTGCAAACTACTTATGGTCAAATTTGTGAGTTATATCATATTAGAGGGATACCTTCATTATAATGTTACTGCATTATATTCCAGAAGAATGGTCTGGGGACCATTACTACTCAATCATTTATCATGCATATGAGAGGAGGCTTGCCTTCAGTTTATCTTTTTCTTAATCACAAGCTATTTTAGGAGGGCATTTTCTATATGAAGGAGATGGAAACATACAACTTGACATATGACAGAAAAAAATTTAGACTCATGGTAGCAAAATACAAATGCATATCATGATAGACTACATTCATAACAAAATCAGAAATCCTACAAACTGACAAAGTTCAAACTAGAAATTAACACAAAATTGAAGGGACTATGGGAAAGGATGCCTCTGGTCAGTTTAAGATATCTGTTACTTCAGAATCCACTGCTGAGCCTTCAAAATTACTTTTAAATGACAGTGGCTCAGATTACAATCTCTATGGTTCTTCGTAAGTGAAGTTTAACAAATTTTCTCTTAAAAAAGAAAAAAAAAAAAGAAATGTGATTTGGAAGGAAGGAAGCAAGAAACTATCAGTGTCAGTGCCACAACAGGTAGCAAACTTGCCTTGGATTCAGAAGGCTGTGGGTTCTATTCCACACACCAGATCAAATGTTGATACTCCAGTGCAGCATAGAACAGTGTAGCACTCCTGGGTGGGCCATCATAAGCATGAAATGTTAAACTAAGGCCACATCTTCTTGATTTGGTCATTGCTGAAGAGGACATAAAAATATCTCATGGTACCTATTGAAAATAATAAGGGTCCTTCATTTATATACTCAACTATTTACAAAATATTTGCAAACACAAATATAGAGATCTGTTTGCACATATTCATAATTTTGTTCACAATCATACTGAGTTTACATTCCCTATTAGATACCTAACTCCTTCCTTAACCAACATCTGATTTTACTGAATATTATTGCTAAACTCTATTTACCAATAAACATAATTTTATTTATTTCATTCCACTTAACACATATAACATAAAATAATGTTTTATCTATTCTTTTAACATATTTACTTCTATTTTTATTATATCCATATTTATTTTTCTACTTCTTTTATATGTTAGAAAAAAATCTTTACATAGTTTCTCCATAACATTTTTTACTCTTTTACCTTTTCAAAAAACACGTTCCACAGGTTTTTCTTCTTGATAATGTAGACATATTATATCATTGTTTTCTTTTCATGTTATATTTCCTCTTACTAGCAATGTATCTATTGCTAGTCTCCACAAAAAAATCTAGGCATTCTATGTTCTGATTATACCATTTGCTTCTTATTTTTATAGCTTTAATTTTTTCATATGTTAGATTTTCCCATGGTTTTGGTTATGCTTTGGCATTGCATAATTATACCATACTTTTCTGTCTTTTTCTATATTTCAATTTTTGTTTTCCTCAAAAATGGTTTTTGGTAACATCTTATGTCTTAATTTATGCATTTTTCTCTGTTTTACCATACCCCAACATTTATCATCCTTATATTTATGCAGTTTTACTAATAATCTCTCATATTTTTCATTTATCCACTTTAACACTGTACACAAATTTCAAGCAGCAGCATACACCACTTGATTAACTCTAAACCTCCTCTTTCATTACTTGCATACACAACTCCAATTTTTACTAGGTTTAATCTAATTACCCATATAAATGTAAAAATAATATCTGCAATATAAATATACTTACTAAGTATGCTATTTTCCCATCAGTACTGCATTTATCAAATAAGTATGTTTTCTGAATATGTTATATCTTCTCCAGAAAAAAATAGGATGGTTTTATTTATTTTATTGTCCCCCCACATTAAATTATGTCTTCCTTTTCCATATGAATTTAAGTATTCTACTATATAATTCTTTATATATAAAACCTTCATTTAACCATTCATTCAAAATCATTAAAATATGTTTTTTTACCAGTCCATTGCATTTTATTCCAAAATGTTGTACCCAACACAGAAATATAATTCAGTGTAATATATATATATATATATATATATATATATATATATATATATATATATATATATATATACCCTATCTTTACTACATCACCTAAACATTTACTTTTCTATTTAAAGCCATCCAAATCACCTATAGACATATCTTCTGCAAATTTATACTCCTTTTATCCAAGTTTTGTATTTTGTAATTATTATGAGGACATTTGCATACGTTAAAAGAAAAGAATTCTTACCCCTTTAGGTGTTATATACCCTGATCCTTCATTATGTGATTTATTTCACATATCATCACATTCATAATTAATGAAAAAAGTAAACCCCTTATTGGACATCCTAGTCTTTCACCATTCCTTATATGTTCTTAACATAACCAGCCATGTGCTAGTATTTTTACTTTATTACTATACATTGACATGCATATTTTCCTAATTTTTCCACTTGTATTATATTCTTTCATTATTACCCGTACAATTTCATATCCAGGTGTTACAAATGCCTTATTAAGGTCTCCTGTCATGATTTTAACTCCTCCTTTTCTATTCATAATATCATCCACCACTTTTCCAACTATCATAAATAATTCTCGACTCACCCACCCCTTATGTTATATATACACTCTTCCATAATAGTTTCAAATCTCTTGTGTATTATTTCCATAAATATCTTAAAATCATTATCATTCAATACTATTGGTTTCCAGTTTTTGTTTTATGTCTTCCTTTTCCATATGAATTTAAGTATTCTACTATATAATTCTTTATATATAAAACCTTAATTTAACCATTCATTCAAAATCATTAAAATATGTTTTTTACCAGTCCATTGCATTTTATATATTTCATACCCTATTCCATTTGGTCCTGCAGCCAAATGTATATTTGCTTGTCCTAACACTTTAGCTTATTTAAAGAAATATTCTTCTCTGACTCTTTATTCTCATTTTCTGTTAACTTTTTTAACTTTCTATGTTTTATTCATTACCCTTTTTCTTTAAGCATTTCTTGTATATATTGTACAACACTATTTATAATCTTTTCCTGACTATTTCTCCTTTTACATTTTTGTTATATTACCATCATCCTTTACTAATCTGAAGTAATTCAACAGTTTTTCTATTTTCCTTGTAAAATATCTTTGCTTATATAACAATTTTTGGATTTTGTCTTGATTTCTTTCATATAATTATTTTCTTTGTCAAAGTATTATGTCCTAAGGAATCCAATTTATCTTTATATGTTATTTTATATTTTCTCTCCCTACTTTTCCCACATCATATTGTCACAGTAATATTATATTGCACACACACAAACATTTTCCCTAAATCATTCACTATTCAGACAAACTTTTTATAAAATGTTCTCATAGTAAAAGGATTTTTCTATGGCTGCATTACTGATCTATTTCCATTTTCATTCAATGCTTTTTCATTTATCCTTTAATTCTTTTGCCTGTTTTTATATATTCCTTGTTTTTCTTTATCTCTATTCATATTGCAAGATGATCAGAAAATTCTATTTCAACTACATCCTCTTCTCCTATAATTAAATGTTTGATACTATAAAATAAACTTTTTGATGCTTTAAAATAATGTACTCCATTCTATACATACCTCTTTTGTATGTCCATGATTTTTTTCCCCAAAATTTTAACTTAACATATCTTATAATTTCTAATATTTTTATATCACTTCCTTTCTTTTTATGGGTGTCTCTTAAATCACAATTAAAGTCTCCTGTTATTATATTGTTCATATTTACTACTATATAGTCTAAAATCTGATGAAATAAGCTTTCCTTCCAAGTTATCATATCCTGCTTTAATTCTATATACTTATTCTTTCCATTTTAAATTTACAATTGTTAACCTTCCTATTTTGCTATAGCTATCTCTAATATATTTACTATATTTCTACAGAATGTCTATTCTAGAACATCTCTCATTTCACAAATTCCAGATCATCTTTGCTCCCCATAGTTTCTCTGTAATCTTTCATTTGTCCCGGTCCACTTCAAAACACACATCACACTGAATGATGTTTGACGACCTTTATTAAACTTCCAAAAACATAACTTTATTAACCAATATTTATTAATTAGAACTGAAACATAGTATAGCTGATTTTAATCACTGCATAAAACATCCATGTAATGTTAATCAGGACAGTGTGACCTTGCTCATCCTGACCCAGTAAGCAGCGTCCATACATCCACTCACTTACTTTACTTATGAAGCAGTGTCCCACCACTTACTTCATTTACCATTTATTGAATTACAAATTCAACCACATAAGCAGCATAGCGTTCTTACATCTGCTTGCTTATTTTATTTATCAAGCAGCCTCCAAGTACTCACTTTCCTTTCCCAACTCATTGAAATGAACACCCAACACCAGAGAGGGAACAGAAGAGGGCAAGCCTGTCTTTCTTCTCCACCCTGTCCAGACTGATAAAACACAACGCTAACTTCTCTAGTGCACACTGCAAAGTGCATTCTTTTCAATCTTACCTTTAAGCATCCCTGTGACTAACACTTTCTCTAATACCTGCTGGAAAGCACTAGGAAGCCTTAAACTCATACAAACACTGAACTCTCCTTGTTAACAAGGAGAAATTAATAGTAGGCACTAAACAGCCTATAATTGCAAAGTACCTTGCTAAGGAAACAGCTCCTATAATTTACAAAGAAAAAAAAAAAAAAAGCCACAAACCAAGCATGTCCAAGGGTCAGCTTCTGGTGATTTCTCCTGTCCACCTGGTGAATCTGGGCATACTGGGGCAATGCAGCAATTGCCTCATGTACACAGACAACCCTCTCTTCCTACCACCCAACACTACAACCTGTGAGAGATGCACTTACATAGCCAAAATGGAAGCAAAGCTCTCTCCACCCAAGATTGTGCTAAACAGTCAAGAGGAGAAGGTTAACACCCACACTACATCTCAAGCAACACATAGCCCTTCTAAACCCACACCGCCAACACCCACATATAGCAACACTAAATCCACATATGCAGAGGCCCTTAACTGTAACCTGCCCAAGCAACAAAGACCTCTGAAGCTGAAACGCAAACACCAATCACAACCAATGTGTCACATAGTTCACAACACCAGTGTGCCACCCAGCAACAGCCCCTAAGGCAAGACAATGTACCTAACACTTTAGTCATAGGTGACTCTATAGTCCGGCACACTGATGTCCCTCTCACCAGGTTGAATAAGGAGAAAATTACAGTCAGCTGCCTGTCGGGTGCCAGGATCCACCACATAACGCATGCACTCAAGTCACTCCACAACAAGTACAAATATGACTCTGTCATTGTCCATGTTGGAGTGAATGACTTGAGACGTACCTCCCTGGACTACATGAAAAGAGACATGGAAGAGCTCTCAGATCATGTGGCCCAGGCAGGTATGATCCTAGCCCTGAGTAGCATCCTGCCTTCGCCCAGAATGATACCACAATATAAGGATAAAATGATTGACTTCAACAATTGGCTAAGCTTATGGTGTCATTCAAAGGGGATCCAGTATCTGTCTGCCTGGGATGACATGATTGACAGACCACGATGCTTTGCCAGAGATGGTCTGCACCTGTCGCCCCTGGGATTCAGGTTACTGGCTAAGGCTCTTGCCACCCCTATAGTGCCTTTTTTAGGCAAACTTCAAAGGACAAAACCACCACCGTAACATGTACAAGCATGCAAAATCTGAAGGTAATGCTACTCAATGCTAGAAGTCTAAACCTCAAAATGCACTCTCTCGAGGCACTCCTACAAATGGAGAACATCGATATCTGTGCAGTAACGGAGACCTGGTTCAAGGCTCCAGAGAGCACCCCTGCAATACCAGGCTACAACTCTTACCACACTTTTCAGCCACCAAACCAGGACCGAAACACTAAAGGTGGAGGAGTGTCAATATTCACCAAGGATATTCACACCACCAGGCTAGTTGGCCAACACAATGTGTCTGAAATTCTCCAAGTGCAACTAACACTAGGTAAGACTGCAATCCAAATTGTAGCTTGCTACAGATCCCCCACCATACCCCAAGATTCTCACTACACCTTTCTAAATATACTGGAAAATATTAAGATAGAACCAAACACCCTAATATTGGGTGATTTTAACTACCCTGCCATTAACTGGGAAAACTACTCATGTCCCAACACCTTTGCGCAACGGTTCTTGGAATTCATAAATTCCAATGCCCTGGATCAACTAATCCATAGTCCCACCAGGGGCTCCAATATCCTAGACCTGGTCATTACCAACATGGGAAATCAATGCTCCATACCTATGGTCACCCCCTCATTAGTCAGGTCTGACCATAAGCTAATCACCCTTAACATCCACATCCCAGCCCCACCCTCCAGTAAAGAAACCACCATAAAAAACTTCTCCAAAGCCAACTTCATGCTACTCAAGTCAGAAGTGACAAACTTCATAACACCCATGCAGACGGGAACTGAAAGTTCAACTGCTGAATCCTACACTAAGGCACTGTACGAGCACATCCACTCATGCATGAATCGTGCCATCCCAAATAGAACCAAAATGCTCTCATCCAAAAAAAGGAAGCCAATCTGGTGGTCCCCTGCCATAAACAAACTTTACAACAAAAGGAAGAAACTTTTGCAGAAAAGAGGAAAATCCCAGGATGCAAAAAACTCCCTTACTAGCCTCAGTAAGAAACTTGAGATGCCTCATAAAATCCTCCAAAGCTAGTTACGAAAATAAAATTGCCAAAGATTCCAAAGACAACCACAAAGCATTCTATAACTATGTCAAGAATCTAAATGGCAATGCTCAGATCTGCTCTGAGCTAAAACAGAATGGCATTAAATATACTGATACAAAGGATATTGCCAATATCCTGGCAGATCGATTCAGTGCCAACTTCACCCCCCTCTCACCCCCTAAATGGCCCATCTCAATACCAGAAGATTGCCAAATTCCAGTAATAACGGCCACACAGGTACAAAACGCACTCTCTAAAGCCAAGAATACAGCATTCATGGGACCAGATGACATCCCGGGCTGTGTACTACATGAACTACAATATGAACTGGCACCTCACCTAAGTGTCATGTTTAATCATAGCCTCACCTCAGGTTTTGTGCCCACTGAGTGGCGCAGAGCTACAGTTATCCCAATCCACAAGGGGGGATCCACCTTGGATCCCGGAAACTACCGTCCCATCAGTCTGACAAGCCTTATCTGCAAGGCCATGGAGCGTATTATCATGGAACTTATAAACAAAGACATTGGCAACCTTCAAACACTGGACCCCACCCAGTTTGGGTTTGTGAAGGGCCGATCTTGTCTCCTGAACCTGATTGACTTCTTTGAATCAGTCTCCAGAGCCATGGACAAGGGTAAGGTGGTCCACACAACCTATCTAGACCTTGCCAAGGCCTTTGACACCATCCCCCACTCTGGAATCATAGATAAACTTACTAAGTTGGGCATTAATCCCTATGTCACCCAATGGGTTGCTAAATGGCTTACTAATAGAACCCACTCTTGTAAAAGTAGCCGACTCCAAATCCAGCTCCAGACAAGTGACAAGTGGAGTACCTCAGGGTTCAGTCCTGGGGCCGCTCTTGTTTGGCATCTACTTCTCTGAAGTACAGGTCAACACTAAGGGACTCTGGCTAACAAAGTTTGCAGATGACTGCAAACTGGGAGCCATTATTGAATCCCAAATGATGTGGATACTCTACAAAAGGGCCTTACAGAAACAGATGCTTGGTGCCAGAGCCATGGGCTCAAGCTCAATGCCAAGAAATGTATTGTTATCCCCTTTGGGAAAAACATGTATCCATGAATTACCATATAGGTGGCAGTACACTAAACACAGAAAGTGTGATAAGAGACTTAGGGACACAGGTGGACAGTGGTCTCACCTTCGATAACCACATCACCACAACAGTCAGGAAATCCTTCTATGTGGCACACCTCATCACGAAGGGCTTTTCATCCAGAAAAAAGGAGGTCATTGTCCCACTGTACTCATCCCTCATTAGACCCATTATAGAATACAATGCCCCATTTGGTATGTACCTCTCAAGACATCTGCAACAACTGGAAAGGCCTCAGAAATACCTCACTAAAAGAATCACAGGCCTAAAGCAGATGCCCTACGCTGACCACCTTAAAAAACTCCAGCTATAGTCTGTCGCATATCGTCTACTCAGAGGCAATCTCTGCTTAACATGCAAGGCCATGTCAAACCCAGAGCTGTTGGACATGCTACACTTAAAGAAATCCCAATCCCTCAGAGCTACACGCTCCAGGGATCTAAACCTTGTCATAACAATAAACAAAACATGCTGGAGGGATAGGTTCCTGACCCAGAGACTCCCCAGACTCTGGAATAGATTGCCCATACATGTCAAGCAGAGTGCCTCTTTGGACATCTTCAAGAGGAACCTTGACGATTGGATGGGAGAAAGGAAATTCACCCCAGGGATCACGTCAGTCACCCTGCTAGACAGGGGTCCAGGAAAGTAAATAATGTGGGAAGAAATAGCCAGAGAATTGTTATGGCTAGGCTTGTATAGGCCATAGGGCTGATAGCCTAGTACCAACCTATGAACAATCCCTGACTATTCCACCAAAAAAGGGGAGGGAGGGCAAGTAACAAGTTTATACCAAAATGTGATTCCTTACCCAGTTATACTTGCATAAAACACCTTAAGGCCCTCCCTACCCTCACCTCATTTCCTATTAATCTCTTAATCCCATTTAACCCATTCCTCCCCTTCTAACCTCCTAACTCCCATTATTATCTAACCCTCCTCTGAAGATGTCCCTGAATGAATTGGATTGTTACCAAACCTCATCTGTTAAAAATATTGTGCCTTCTAATATAATTACATCTATAGTACATGAATTACACCATTGTAAAATTCCTATTATTCTGTATTCTTATTATTCATATTTACAGAAACCACTCTAAAATTTAGATTTTTCCCTTTTCCTTAGGCTCATGGTTTTATAGGTCCATAGCTAATTACTATACTAGCTTTCTTAATAGTCCATTCTACACATATCCACTTACCTACCAAAGGTGATAATAAAACACAATACCTTGTGTCTGTGAGTCAAACACCTTAACCGTTACCATTAGTACCCAGTCATTAGCTGTCTATATTCTTTTTCATCAGTTTCCTACCTTTTTTCTTTTGCATTTATCACTTTAAATTTCCATTTGCCAACAGAATTCATTTTTCTTTATTTTACTGCATCCCAGTTTGTCTTCTTCACTTATTTCAGAACCTTCTTCTATGTCCTCTATTTTTTCTCATCAGATTTTTATTCTATTTCTACATCTACCATTACTTCACTTTGTTCATTTTCTTCACTCTTATTTTCAGTTTTGCAATCCATCTACAAAAGTCCAGTTTTGTAACATTAATAGCATCTCAATTTACATGTATTGCATTGTGTCAGATTTCTAAACAAATATAACATTTTCTTTTGTCACAGTTAGTTATCAAATGTCCTTTTCCACAAAAAAAAAAAAAAAAAAAAAAAAAACATGTTTTGGGTTGACCCAAGTATTTTACAACATCCCCTATTCCACTCTACATTTATCATGCTTGATATACGTATATATTTTTATTTTTCTATTTTTAATACAATACAATCCCAGTCACGAGTCCATAAACCCCTTCTGTAATAAACTTTTGCAATGTCCAATACTTATTTAAATAAGGTTTTCAAAACTACTTTCAAAGTTTTTCATTCCACCTGTTTGACATTGTACATGGATTTTCTATTTCCCTGGTTAATGTTTTTATCACAAAGATTTCACAGGTTTCAGTTTTTCTTTTTTTTCATATTCACCAAGAAAAAATTTCATTGATAAAGCAATCTCAAATATAACATCCTAAATATCTCCTTGTTAATAAGAATAAATACTCTTACTTTGTGCTTTTACACCCAAAGGAGCTATTAAAGCTTCCCACACTTCATACCAATTTCTTTGTCTTCTTTACTTTGAATCTTTATCACGTGCATCCATTTTTAATTTTTTTCTGCCTTTTCTGCTACTCCACTTTTGTCTCATATTATTTTCTCTGCATATGTTTTCTTTCTTCAGGATTGTCTCAGCATCCTCATTTTGTATTTTCTCCATAATGTACCCCCTCTCCCCAGGAAACACTACCTTTATTTTCTGGCTCACTTTGCACCACCATTTTTTAAGTAAATCATCTTAAAGCGCCCCCCCCAATCTTAGGGTTGTAATTATACATCCACCATTTGCCGATTAATCTACATCAAATACATTTCTTTAAAACATTTCCTCAGAATTGTGTACACATTCTCTGATCTTGATATTTGCTTTCTCCTACATTTCTTTCACCACTCCACTCCATCTCCTTCTGTTTCCATCTACCCCCAGGCTACCTCTTTCAAAATTTCTAAGGGATTGCCTGACACCTCTTACAATTTTGTCAAAAAACATTTTCTTTTGTCACAGTTAGTTATCAAATGTCCTTTTCCACAAAAAAACATGTTTTGGGTTGACCCAAGTATTTTACAACATCCCCTATTCCACTCTACATTTATCATGCCTGATATACGTATATATTTTTATTTTTCTATTTTTAATACAATACAATCCCAGTCACGAGTCCATAAACCCCTTCTGTAATAAACTTTTGCAATGTCCAATACTTATTTAAATAAGGTTTTCAAAACTACTTTCAAAGTTTTTCATTCCACCTGTTTGACATTGTACATGGATTTTCTATTTCCCTGGTTAATGTTTTTATCACAAAGATTTCACAGGTTTCAGTTTTTCTTTTTTTTCATATTCACCAAGAAAAAATTTCATTGATAAAGCAATCTCAAATATAACATCCTAAATATCTCCTTGTTAATAAGAATAAATACTCTTACTTTGTGCTTTTACACCCAAAGGAGCTATTAAAGCTTCCCACACTTCATACCAATTTCTTTGTCTTCTTTACTTTGAATCTTTATCACGTGCATCCATTTTTAATTTTTTTCTGCCTTTTCTGCTACTCCACTTTTGTCTCATATTATTTTCTCTGCATATGTTTTCTTTCTTCAGGATTGTCTCAGCATCCTCATTTTGTATTTTCTCCATAATGTACCCCCTCTCCCCAGGAAACACTACCTTTATTTTCTGGCTCACTTTGCACCACCATTTTTTAAGTAAATCATCTTAAAGTGCCCCCCCCCCAATTTTAGGGTTGTAATTATACATCCACCATTTGCCGATTAATCTACATCAAATACATTTCTTTAAAACATTTCCTCAGAATTGTGTACACATTCTCTGGTCTTGATATTTGCTTTCTCCTACATTTCTTTCACCACTCCATCTCCTTCTGTCTCCATCTACCCCCAGGCTACCTCTTTCAAAATTTCTAAGGGATTGCCTGACACCCTCTTACAATTTTGTCAAAAAACAAAATAAACAGTCTCAACAGAATGCAGGGGAACAGGCATTTAAGAAATGGCAAGGGGATTCCAAAATGAATTCAGGACCCCCAAACCAAGGACAGTCCAATAAGTCATAATTACGATTTAAGGGGCCTTGTACCCTACACTCCTACCATGGCACTTTTCAATTCCATAAAGTCAGAATTGCCACTTTTCTCTTTAGCAACAGATAGTTTCATAGAAATGGGTTCTGATGATCACTCAAAAAGGTTACAGATGGCAAACAGAAAAGGTTTTCCAGCTGGTGCTAGCTACATAACCAACACCGATTCATGGCTAGTTCTCTAGTTTTACAATACTTTTGTTTCTTGCTACCCTACGGCATTTCTTGTTCCTCTGTCAATGTTCATTTATCAGCCATTTCATTACATTTACTAACGGAGTCTCCATTTTCAATGGCAAAATGTTTTTGATGGTGGGTGGATCCTATATTGCCACATTAAAGTACCAACCTTTTACAGCCCTGCAGTAAAATCAGAATAAACAAGAAAATATTTACTTTTAAGGAAAATAATATTTTAGGGACTTATTGGTAGAAGGAAAAATGAGCAAGTCTAAGTATCCCCATTCTGACTGTTCTCTAAAGAAGGATATGTAGCTGCTGATGACAACTCTTCATGAGTTATCTCTGAATATTGTTGGTTTTTAGGAGAACTTAGAAATTTTGATATAACACTGCTTAAAACAAACTGACATTTTTTAAAATAAATCTTCCAACAGCATCAAAATAAAATATCTGAAACTGAGAATTATGTAAATGACATGGAGTGAAGAATAAAGGAGGAAGAAACTCAAGCAGAATATTTATTAAAGCAAAATACCACATTATTAAACAAAACAAATCACCTCAAAAACAGAAAAATGAAATACAAGTTAAAGTTCAGTTTCCCAGAAAAAAATTAAGGAGATGACCTAGTCAATTTTTATCTTCTTGGATTCCAAAATTATTAAACTTGCAGAATGGACTTTCCTATGGCATTCAAAGAGCACATAGAGTTATACATAAACCCACACCTTCTATTTCAACAACTCCTCCAAGATTCATAGTAATAAAACTGCTTTCCTTCATTGATAAATACTTGATTATTAAAACAGCTTGGAAAAAGATCCATTAAATGTGGTCAGAAGAACATAAGATTTGATAATGATCATTCACCTAAAACATTACAAATGAAAAAAATACTGGGGAAAAATGTTGGCCTCTTGTGGAAAAAAATGGGATCAAATCTCAAATAATGTTTCCCTGCTAAAATAAAAATTAATCATATGGTCAGAATTTCCAACAATTTAGAAGAAGAGATTAAAGGTAAGTTGGTCTAATACAAATAGAAATTGCTATATGAAGTGAAGGAAAAATAGGCTTATGGTATATTCAGAGAGAGACAGTCAGGGATAAGAGTTAGATAGCAGTAAGTAAAGGAAGTGAAATAATAAAAAAAAAAAAAATAAAACAAACAGAGCTCCCAGACAAGATCAGTTTTATAAAATAGCGTATTTAATTATGACTAGTATTTTGATCAAATTATATAATGAATATACAAATAGCTAGTCTATTGCCAGATCACTGAAACAAGGAATTTATTGTGGTAATCTTCAAGAAAGGAGTGCAAACAAATCATACCACACATTACTATTATTACATTCAAAACACAGAAAATATTTCAGGTATTTGTTTTGCAGCATTTACAAAGGAAGTTAACCAGATTAACATCTCCAAATGTCAATTGTCCTATGTAGAAAAAAAATCAGCACACCAACTGTGTTACTTATTTCAATGTCTTGTTAAAAATATGTACAAATAAGGAGAAAAAAAATACCTACCAGTTTCTTAGACTTTGATTCTGCCTTTGATAATCTTGACAGAAGGAAACTACAAAATGTGATGTTTAAGGAAAAGGCATTCAACAGAATTAGTTTGCATAAAATCATAATTTAAGTTATGTATCAACTATGCAATAGTGATGACTGAAGAAATGGGATTAGAAAGATTGTCTCAATACTGAATAGGGGGGCAGATGAGATTCAGTTTGATAACATGTTTGTTCCTCTTATAAATATTAAATTACTATTCAAAGGAAGATATAGGCATTGTCATATAAAGAAATACTATGATTAAAATGCATTCTGTAATTCCAAGCGCAGTTCAAGATGAAATGTTACATGCTTTCCTCCAAAGTGTTACAACAGTGTAGACTGCTTTTCATGGCTAGCCTGCATATTTCTGTATTGCTCATGAATACTGCAGAAAAATATCTTACTGTTTAGACTAACTTTTCATTAATTGGTACACCTGAAGGGCAGCATGGGATATCAGGATACCCCGTTTCTTCACTCATCCTGATGGAATTTTCTTTTAATACAATGGTTCACAAGGTATGAATAAAACTATATGTGATATATTGCCTTATGCAACACCAGAAATTTGATACACTCATGTGCTTGCACATTCCATAATCTAAAGTTCTGATTTGTCAGAGTAGATCTCACTATATGTGCTCCAGAAATTATCTGATGATATTAATGTATAAAAAAGATTTTTGTTTTGTATCTTGTTTAATCTCATCACAACATTTTCTGATACTCCCAAGAAAGACATAGTAAATACGATTTGCTAAATATTTTGTCTATTTGCTTTGCAATTAATTTTCACTTTAAAGGAGGCATACCTAAAATAAAGCAGGAATCGTCATGCCCACTAATGTGCTATGCTGAAGATGTGATATTACCTACATTAAGCTATTTACATTAAGACATTAATTGGAAAGTTTTAAGGGAAAAAAAAACATCAGATCATGGTCTGAGAATAAATGTAGGTGAAAAATTAATTTTAATACCATTCTAGAAATAGCTGATAGTTGAAATATGTCATCAAGCCATGTAAGGAGTGTCTTATAGAGAAAGTCTATAGACATTAAGACAGGCGTTTAACTTGCCAAAATATTTACTAAAATGAATATAAAGGAAGAATTTTAATTATTGTACAATGGGGCTTTAGAACAGGTAATCATAATAAGCTAAAGGAATAACTGTAATTGTGCAAAGGGGCAATAAAATTTGTGACCATAATGGCAAAATGACTGAAAGTGATACAAATGCCCAGTTAGAATCTATTCGGACTTGCACAGGATTGGAAAGAAAACTTATTTTGGTAAAGTATCTGTCAATGAGAAGCTTATAAGATGGCAGGAGGAATTCTGTAATCTACATAAAATGAAACAAAGAATATTGCAATAGTTAACTCATATGCTAACATTGTAAAATTCATAAGAGAAGTCAATCTTAAAAAGCTAAAAATATCAACAGAAGAAGATAAATAAGGGTTGCTGATTCTACAGAAGACACCTACCAATGATAGCCATGTTTTATAACTCCCAAAAAAGAGCAGCAAGGATGTTGCAATATTCACAATAATACTGTTTCATTAATTTGGGGACATATGATTATTTGTTTAGGAATAAACATTTGACTCTGGATTTTTAAAAAGATGTAAACTGATATTTTAACAGATTAAATTCAATACTGTAGATACATTAGCTATAACTTAAAGATTAGCCATGAACAAATTAATGTGTTTATACATCCATGTCCCACTATATAACAGCAAATGGGCAGCCATGACATTTTAGAACCACTACGAAAAGCAGACACGAAAAGGAACCCCTCGCCTCCAGAGAATCAGTCCAAGCACGTTTATTGTAAAACACTATAAGCAAGACTTATAGCCAACAATAAATAGCATGTAAACGCCTTAATCCACAAAGCAACAAACAGTATGCGTTTTTGTCAACTTCTTGACTTCATCAGACAATCAGTACATCAAATTAACTCCATTTATATACCCATTATCCCTAATTAATTGATTAAAATCATTTCAAAAATTTAAAGATACATCATAGTTTGAAATGTGATGAAAAATATAATTTAAAAACTATTGATACATATTAACTGACAATGAACATTCTTAAAATATGTATGCATTTGCAAGTTCTTATAAGCAGTTCAAAAAATTATTAAAAAATGTATATTATTGAAAAATATTAATGAATTATTAAATAAGTTTCATATATTAATAAAGTGCCTTGCAGGTTTAAAAATCAATTCCCATACATTATACATGATATAATACATAAATAAATACATAAATATAAATTCTCATGTTGTTAAACTTTAAAATTATATAATAATGTTAAAATTGTTGTAAATTCATTTCTCACATATACATTAAATGCATTGAATGAAACTATATCAGGTATTATAGAGCCCTCTTGTGGTCGTATGTAGTCATTGTCACAAAAAATTATTTCCTATAATTTTGCAACTCTTAATTTGAGCAGTGGTAATATAGAAATGTTGTCGTTAAGCCCTGGAAATTTGTCTGCATTTAGGGCAACTTGCCACCACAGCTCCCTATATTCAATTCTAGTTTCCCAAGGGCCCCATCTAACATCCTTTGGAATATTCTTTACATGTTTTGCAATGCCCACATTTATAAGTGCTCTTTCTGACCACTTTATGAATAGTTTGGGCAAATCGTAAGCCTACATACTGCAATTCCTTTCTACATTTTTGAAGTGCGCACCCCAAGCATTGTAAAAAAAAGCATTGTCAAAGGACAGTTTGTCAGGGGTAGTCACATGACCAGCTCGGATCAGGATTTTTCCAAGGAATGTGAATTTGTAGAGAGAATGTTAGAAGAGAGGGGCTACCCCAATGAATTTGAGAAACGAATAAGAAGAGAGGTTGAAGAAGGAAGGAGGGGTAGGTTTGCCCCTATTTTTAAGAGTTGCACTGTTAATAGTATTCCAAATATTAACACAGAGATGGAACTAATGACTGGGAACAACAATAAAGGTTACGATCTTTCCCAGGCCTTAGTCCTTGAATATAATAAAATAAATGGTGGAATTGGTAAGATATTTTTTAGAGAATGGGATAAATTCTTATCCCTCACTGATATAGAAGGCATTGATAGTATTCCTAAAAAAGTGATTTATAGAAATGCTAGGAACCTTGGTAACATACTTGAGAGTAACAGATCCCAAACTAAAGTACATCAAAATAAAGTGGTCAGAAAGGGCACTTATAAATGTGGGCATTGCAGGCAATGCTGTTATGTCATAAATGATGATAGCCATTTTATAACAAGTAGAAACAAAATGATAAACAGCCAGGAATATTTCAATTGTGACACCAAGGGGATAGTTTACCTTGCTTTTTGTGAAAAATGTGGGGCTTTTTATATAGGGAAATCTGAAAGAGCTTTAAGGAAAAGAATTTATGAACACATCTATGAAATATCTATTAAGAAAGAAAGTAATGCTCTATATAAGCATAGCAAAACATGTAAAGAATATAAATTCAAATTTCTAGTTATAGAAAGTATTCCAAAGGATGTTAGAGGGGGCCCTTGGGAAACTAGAATTGAATATAGGGAGCTGTGGTGGCAAGTTGCCCTAAATGCAGACAAATGTCCAGGGCTTAACGACAACATTTCTATATTACCACTGCTCAAATTAAGAGCTGCAAAATTATAGGAAAAAATGTTTTGTGACAATGACTACATACGACCACAAGAGGGCTCTATAATACCAGATATAGTTTCATTCAATGCATTTAATGTATATGTGAGAAATGAATTTACAACAATTTTAACATTATATATTTTTAAAGTTTAACAACATGAGAATTTATATTTATGTATTTATTTATGTATAATGTATGGGAATTGATTTTTAAACCTGCAAGGCACTTTATTAATATATGAAACTTATTTAATAATTCATTAATATTTTTCAATAATATACATTTTTTAATAATTTTTTGAACTGCTTATAAGAACTTGCAAATGCATACATATTTTAAGAATGTTCATTGTCAGTTAATATGTATCAATAGTTTTTAAATGATATTTTTCATCACATTTCAAACTATGATGTATCTTTAAATTTTTTAAATGATTTTAATCAATTAATTAGGGATAATGGGTATATAAATGGAGTTAATTTGATGTACTGATTGTCTGATAAAGTCAAGAAGTTGACGAAAATGCATACTGTTTGTTGCTTTGTGGATTAAGGCGTTTACATGCTATTTGTTGTTGGCTATAAGTCTTGCTTATAGTGTTTTACAATAAACGTGCTTGTACTGATTCTCTGGAGGCGAAGGGTTCCTTTTCGTGTCTGCTTTTCGTAGTGGTTCTAGTTTGCTTGCAGATCCTATTTTTTGGGTTATCTTGTGTTTTTTTTGGGAGCGAGATGGACGTTTCGTCTGCCATGGAGAGTCGTGGGTCTGAGGATGTGGGGCAATCGCGTAAGCTCATTGGGCAGCTTACAGAACTGATCAACATCCTCACCCCTCTCAGCCAAGCTTTACTCAGCAAGAGTGTTCACCAAAATTTGCCTTTCAATCCTCGTAGTGCTAGAAATGAGCGTGGAGCTAACGAGGAACAAGGGGAGCTTATTGATTGACGTGAAGGGATCGGCGACCTTGATTTGAACTCATTCAATCCTTCCAACATGCCTAGGCTTTTACAAGCGAGTCCCATAATGGGACAGGACGTAGGAAATGGTGGCAATGACTGTGTAGATGGAGCGGAAGCCACAGGTACTGTTTTGGTTGCTGGTAAGCACATTCCAGCTTTAGAAACTCTTGAATGGCTGCGCACAAAACCTAATGTTGTTTTTGATGGTATTGAAAGCAACAGACATTGTGTACTTGATGGGACATACAAACAAAAGTTGGCACAATTAAGTAACTTTATGTATAAGTATAGATCCTTAGCTATTGAAAATGAGTATTTAAAGGAATGTGTTTCAAAGGAAATTGTGCCAAAGGGCCTACGCGTTTTTAAATTTCCAAACAACGTGGTATATGGTTCTAGTTATTATAAAGACTTAGTAGAAATTTTTAATACGTGTGGATTAGAAGTTCTTAGAGTTATGATTAAAGAAAATATCAAAATACAGGAAAGTATTGAGAAAGACATTGAGATTTTAGATCAGTACATCAAAAATGATTTAATTTTTGGGATAAGAGAGGAAATAATGAAGTATTATGACATTAGAAAGAATATTGATCTAAAATGTAATGACCTGATCCAAAGGAAGATTAAAAAATTGGATAGGGACATTACTGATTACAAACTACATATTAGTTATCCTAAACCAATGGGGTCTAATAGAGTTTATGGGGGTGTTTTTAATGATGAAAGTGAAATGAATATCATAGAGCCTGTTTCGGATGGATATGGTGTTGAGAATGAACAACCTAGGGACAATGAAAGAGAATACAATGATAATTTCCCACCTTTACACAGGTCTGAAAGATTGCTCAACAAACAAGGATTACAGGATGGGAATTTTCAGTGGAGGGGAGGAAGAAGGGGGAGGGGGAGATATTAGCATGCCCCTCACCGGACCTCCCAGAGGACTTGGATGTTTCTTTTTCCAATAGAGTTGTATCGGATAAACAATGTCACACATTGAATAATTTTAGCATATATAATTTTAGTAACATTAAGGTTGAGAAAGAACATTTTGCCCTATTTTCTAAAGGTTTAAAATTCATTCCAGACAATAAGGGTGATATGGCTAGGAGCTTGCTTGATATCAAGTTATTTTTGAGAAAAGTGAACTTTAAGGTGATTCTACCCAACATTAAAAGGGACGATGGAGAAGTGGTCAGGAAAAAAAGTGTGTATAACCCTCCTTGGCATCCCCAGATTAGGAACTTAGAGAAAGTGATTGAAAGTGAAATAAGAAAAAACATTAACAGGAGTATAAAGTATGATAATATGACTACAAAAGAAAAGGAATTATTATATGACATCAGGAACAATAGTAATGTGAGAGTGATGAAGCCAGACAAGGGAGGGGGTATCATCTTTATGGATAACATCCTTTATGACAGTAAGATGTACACGCTATTATGGGATGAAGACAAATACAGTACAGTTTCCAAGAATGAGATCAATATAGCCTACAATAAGATTGACGTAGCACTATATGATATGTTACAGGAAGGACTAATCAGTCACTGTAGTTATAGATTTTTGAAAGTGGATAAACCCAAAATACCCACTATTTTCGGAATACCGAAAATTCATAAAAATAAAGATGATCCCCCTCTCCGCCCTATTGTTTCTGCTGAGGGTTCTAAGATGGAAACTTTGGCAAATATGTCGATCTTAAATTAAAACCCTTATGGACGGGAAGGCAGAGCATTTTGAGAGATTCCTGGGATTTATTGAAAGATCTTAATCAATGTGTTTGGGATAATGATGTCTTGTTTCTCACCATAGACATTGTTGATTTGTTTTCTTCCATTCCATATGAAGAAGGAAAAAGTATCATGGAGGATATAGTGTTTGGACATGAAGAAATGAATAAGAACGACAAATTGGCTAGTTTATGTCTTATTGATTTAGTCCTGAAGAACAACTATATATACTTTAAAGGGGAGTTCTTCCAGCAGATAAAAGGTGTTGCTATGGGGGCAGCTTGTGCCCCCACTTATGCTAACTTGGTTTTAGCGTACTGGGAGGAGAAATATGTCATTAATTCCCAATATAAGAACTGCTGGATGTTATATAGGAGGTTTTTGGAAGACATAGTAATACTTTGGACTGCTGGGAGAGACAGGCTGGACGAGTTCTTAGCTTATATTAATGTTACCACAAGCTTCTTGAGATTTACACATAATGTTTCTGATAGTAGCTTGATATATTTAGATGTAGAGTTTTATAAAGGAGAAATGCAGTATGAAACCAGAGTTTATCGTAAGCCTACATACTGCAATTCCTTTCTACATTTTCGAAGTGTGCACCCCAAGCATTGTAAAAAAAAGCATTGTCAAAGGACAGTTTGTCAGGGGTAGTCACATGACCAGCTCGGATCAGGATTTTTCCAAGGAATGTGAATTTTTAGAGAGAATGTTTGAAGAGAGGGGCTACCCCAACGAATTTGTAGAATGAATAAGAAGAGAGGTTGAAGAAGTAAGGAGGGGTAGGTTTGCCCCTATTTATAAGAGTTGCACAGTTAATAGTATTCCAAATATTAACACAGAGATGGAACTAATGACTGGGAACAACAATAAAGGTTACGATCTTTCCCAGGCCTTAGTCCTTGAATATAATAAAATAAATGGTGGAATTGGTAAGATATTTTTTAGAGAATGGGATAAATTCTTATCCCTCACTGATATAGAAGGCATTGATAGTATTCCTAAAAAAGTGATTTATAGGAATGCTAGGAACCTTGGTAACATACTTGAGAGTAACAAATCCCAAACTATTCACAAAGTGGTCAGAAAGGGCACTTATAAATGTGGGCATTGCAGGCAATGCTGTTATGTCATAAATGATGATAGCCATTTTATAACAAGTAGAAGCAAAATGATAAACAGCCAGGAATATTTCAATTGTGACACCAAGGGGATAGTTTACCTTGCTTTTTGTGAAAAATGTGGGGCTTTTTATATAGGGAAATCTGAAAGAGCTTTAAGGAAAAGAATTTATGAACACATCTATGAAATATCTATTAAGAAAGAAAGTAATGCTCTATATAAGCATAGCAAAACATGTAAAGAATATAAATTCAAATTTCTAGTTATAGAAAGTATTCCAAAGGATGTTAGAGGGGGCCCTTGGGAAACTAGAATTGAATATAGGGAGCTGTGGTGGCAAGTTGCCCTAAATACAGACAAATTTCCAGGGCTTAACGACAACATTTCTATATTACCACTGCTCAAATTAAGAGCTGCAAAATTATAGGAAAAATTTTTTTGTGACAATGACTACATACGACCACAAGAGGGCTCTATAATACCTGATATAGTTTCATTCAATGCATTTAATGTATATGTGAGAAATGAATTTACAACAATTTTAACATTATTATATATTTTTAAAGTTTAACAACATGAGAATTTATATTTATGTATTTATTTATGTATTATATTATGTATAATGTATGGGAATTGATTTTTAAACCTGCAAGGCACTTTATTAATAGTCTCCCTATACTCATCAGACCAATGATTGAGTACAATGCCCCATTCGGAATGTATCTGACCCGACACTTGCAGCAGCTGGAGAGGCCACAAAATGTCCTCACCAAAAGGATAAAGGGTCTCAAAAATCTGTCTTATGCTGCCCGACTGAAAGAACTCCAGTTATATTCAGTTGCTTACCGCTTGCTCAGAGGTGACCTATGCCTGACATACAAGGCCATGTCAAACCCAGATTTGATGAACATGCTTCATCTCAAAAAATCTAGATCCCTCAGAGCCACAAGGGTGGGAGACTTAAACCTCGACACGGTTATTAATAGGACGTGCTGGAGAGATAGATTCATCACCCAAAGACTCCATATGCTGTGGAACAAAATCCCGGTTTATGTGAGGCAGAGCACCTCGCTGGCCTTGTTCAAGAGGAATCTTGACCAATGGATGGGAGATCGCAGATACACCCCAGGGGTTACCTCAGTGTCACTGCTCGACAGAGGCGTAGCAAAATAATGGGCATAGTTTCTCCAAACTAAAGGGGTGGCGTAAGCCACAAAACTATGGGCTAGGCTTATAAATGCCCTCGGGCAGATAGCCTTGTATGAACCTATGAACCTATGAACCTATAAACTTATTTAATGATTCATTAATATTTTTCAATAATATACATTTTTTAATAATTTTTTGAACTGCTTATAAGAACTTGCAAATGCATACATATTTTAAGAATGTTCATTGTCAGTTAATATGTATCAATAGTTTTTAAATGATATTTTTCATCACATTTCAAACTATGATGTATCTTTAAATTTTTGAAATGATTTTAATCAATTAATTAGGGATAATGGGTATATAAATGGAGGTAATTTGATGTACTGATTGTCTGATGAAGTCAAGAAGTTGATGAAAACGCATACTGTTTGTTGCTTTGTGGATTAAGGCGTTTACATGCTATTTGTTGTTGGCTATAAGTCTTGCTTATAGTGTTTTACAATAAACGTGCTTGGACTGATTCTCTGGAGGCGAAGGGTTCCTTTTCATGTCTGCTTTTCGCAGTGGTTCTAGTTTGCTTGCAGATCCTATTTTTTGAGCCTTGACATTTTATTTATGTATTTACTGGTAAATATAGAAAGTATGGGACAATGGCAACAGGTAGTTTTATAGACTGAAAGACATGCATGTCATGTACTAAACAAGTGATTTTGTGAAAGTCTAAATTCAGAAAAAGAATGGCTATTCTTTTTTATATGTTTGTCTCAGTTTTACTAGGGTTACCACCTGTCCCACTTTGCGAGGGACAATCCCTCTTTCGGCAGTTGTGCCCTGTGAAAAAAATAAAAAAATTGCAACTGTCATGAGATTTTAGGACAAAAATATTTCCTAAGTTTTCTTTAATAGTTGTATAAAACAGTTATTTTTTTTAATCTAAAAACCCAAATGTTATATGAAATAGCATAAGCAGCTCAAATGCTACAAGAATAAGCATTTATTTTGGCAGAAAAGTGAAGTTCTATCATTTGTACTGGTCAGGGGTATGTTTGTCCTGCAAAATCTGACAATTCTACAAAAAATGACCAACTTTGGGCATTTGAATAGGTGGCAACCCTAAGTTTAACTTACCATTATAAGTAAGCTTTGAGCTAAGAGTAAGGCCACACAATTATTTTTATACTGTATGGGTACTGTGCTTGCTTGTTTCCCACACACCCATATTAAGTGTGTGTGTGTGTGTTAAATATAAAACTGAATGTAATTATGAAGGGTACATAATCAGATTTTTTTGCGCCTTAAGTCATGTATATTGTACAGTACTGAAAAACTCGAGCACTTTTAAAAGCTTTATCAGAACCATAAAATAGTAGTTTTTAACTATATTTTTGGTGCCAAAGTGCACAGAAATGTAATATTTTGTACTTGAGATGGCACAACAGACATATTTAACATGAAATCAACAAAAGATATAGGAGGATTATACTTGTGTGAACTATGAACTCTTCATTTAAATGTCAGTATTTGTAACTGTTTTTATTGTGTTTACAAAAGTCCACTATCTGCAGTAGGCCTGGTCAGTGGCATGAGATGATGCTGTTAAAAATAAGATTATACTTCCACTAGGCAGACTTTACCCCTCTCAGGACCCAGTGAAATATTTTATGTCATCTATTCCTTATCATGCTCCATATGAACAGATTATAAAGATGTTGCATAAAATCATATTTTTGACATAAAATATTACTTTTCCATGGCATTTCAAGGCTGTAACTTGAATTATTACTATTATTATTTTATTGCATAGGAAGTTTGGAAGTGAAGCTGCCCCACAATATGTTTAACTTACTGCAGTTCCTTCCTACCAAGACATCAGCCAATCTATTAATTTCAAGGGGACTCATTGTCAGTCATCATGTCATGCATGAGAATGTATTTACATTTTTTGGAGAGCAGCTTAAAGAGATTTGATTGCGCACAACTATTGAGAAGAATTCTGCAGGTCACTTTTATAAGTGTGTGCATTCAATACTGATATGGCAGTAATTGCCTCTTAATTCCCTTTATATGTAATGGTTAATTCATTTGTAAGTTTATGCTTGTCTTATTAATGAAGCATGTCAGTGCTCTTTTATAGTGCAGTTGTTTTTTGGGTGAATCAATTCTATGTTCTCTGGCAATGCTACTCGTACAGTGTCTCTACTACCATGACATTTTTTTTTGTTTTATTTCAGGATCTTATTTTTATTTTATTTTTTTATATTAATAAACATTATTTCACTTTCTTCTATGTTTAGTTGTGTATCAATCAAATGCTATCATTTCTTCACCACTCATAGTGCTTCACCAATAGTTTAACTGTCTGTGGGTGAAGGGGGCAGTTACCCCTAGAATTACCTATTATGAACCAAATCAACACCTCTGAAGAGTTGATGATCTGCTGCAAGTACAATATCTTCCTTTTTAAGCAGGAATGGCAGATATCACAACTGTTTAAATGAATGAATGTCTTTTAGATATTAAAAACAGAGATTCAAAGACTTTTTTTCCTTCTTTAAGAGGACTTTTTTGTCAACTTTCATCTCCATGCTTCCTTAATTGCAACACAGTTTCCTATTTAACGCTATATATTTTTTTGATCTACACATTTAACTGTCAGTGTATATGCTCGTCTGTGTACATCTGTCTATGTTCTTGAAATAAACCATCAATATCCACAAACCAGTAATTTTTAAATGTGTGCTTTCATTAAAAATATACACTCTTCAACAGATAAAACCATACCACCCAAATGTAACCAGGCCTTAAATACATAAATCATCACATGATTGTAATGCAACCAAACATTAACAATCAAATGCAATCAGCAATTAAATAAACAAGAACATAAAAATTAAATATTTAGGCCTGTTACCATCAAGTGGTCATACCACTCACAACTACAAATATCTCTTAAATGTAATAAAGTGTATCAGCAATGTAATCTTTTATTTAAAAAAAAAATCTTCTAAACGAGGAACCATTTATTTTAAAAATCATACCCTGGGAATCAACAATGTTTAGTTTCAATTCATATCCTTTGATGAGAAGATTTTCTCATTGACCTAAGCTTTTCAAATTCATAGAGCTCTCTCTATCACTGAAGTATTTGCCTCACTGGGTCCTCAGAGTGGATAAAACCACATACTAAAGTGGCAGTCCAGGGAAGTGGCAAATGCTATATACTGCAGCTATGTGCTCTCCCCATGAAGAGTCAGTGTTTGCTGATTTGCTTATACGAGTGATTCACAGATCACTTGGCAGAATAAAATTGTACTCTTGAAGGAATAGGTGACCACCTAAAATAAGTTAGTCAGTCATTTACCTTTGCATAAATAATCATAGTGCAGATAAGTTCAGTAGTGAATATGTGGAGGTGGTGTGTGTTTGCATGTCTGCACCAAATGGGATGGGGAAGGTTAGGTAGGAAATTCCAAGTCTGGATGTGTGCATAATGGTTTGAGAGCCTGAGTGTATGGGTAAGTGTTTCAGTGATTCTAAACATGCTTGCTTGTGGAAGACTGGATGTGTGTGTACATGCAAATGTGTGTAAGAGTGTAGGATGTGCCTTTGCTAACAGGATGCATTGGGGGCCTAAGGAAAAGACTAGCATGGTCAGGTCTGACAGTGCCAGTGCTTGATTTAGAGATATGGAAGTAAACTATAAATTTTATTTTTCTCATTATGACTATACATGTTTTTAAACTGATTTTTTTAATCATCATTCTAACTGACCAATACACTCTGGTAAATTACTGTGACAGGTAAGGAATTTACAGAATCCTAGGTTAAGTCTTAAAATATAGTTAAGCTTAAATGATTGCTCAAGCCTGGTGTCCTGTCAGCAAGCAAACATACCAACTCTTTCTTTTCTAACAGGATGTTATAGTCACCTCTTCCTCTGTCATCCAAGGCAATTTGGTTTAAAACAATCACACTTCTCTTAACATTTCCAAGATTCTAAATTAATGATTAGATGTCTGGATAAATATCTCTGATTTTAGCTATAATCATTTTTGTAAGTAAATAGGCCTGGAAATAATACAAAATGATGAAAGCCATCAAACATGCTAAGTTTCTTGCATTTGCAAATGTATTAGATTATTTTTTCATTAGCTAATGCTCTCAGTGAGAGACAAGAAGTTTGCACCTTAAAGCAATTGGTCAGGGGAATTCTATGCATTCTGTTCTGAGTGAAATTTACCAAGATTCCTTTGTGCACCTGCACATGTTGTTAGCTTCTTTTATTCTCACTCCTGACAGATTTTACAAGGAGACAAGCTATCTGCACATGCAATCAATTTTATGTTGAGTATTCTGAGCATTCTTTCCTGAGGAAAATACAAAACTGAAAGGTACAATGGTAAGCAGTTCAGTGTAAAATTGTTTGAGATTATGAAAAGTGATTAAGATATAACAACCTCCCCAACAGCCTTAATATTTAATGTCTTTAATATAAGTGCTTAATTTAGTTTTATTTAAAGGTAGACAGTGCACTTTTTATTATAGTTAAAAGGTAATGTCTTCTGAAGGCAGATAAACTGTTTCCACACGTGTGAGGGAATTAAAGATAAAAAATAATAGACAGCTAAGTGGGAACACAGGCTGTAATGTGTGCTTCAGCATAGGTAACCTTAATTTTTGATTAGGATGTCTGTGGGTAGAGCTGTCTGTCTGGGATAATTGCACCTATGTGGAGGGTTAAATGCCATCTGTTGAAAATACATAAAGTGTTTTTTCTAAATATAATTTTAACGATTCCCTATGGGATGCACTGTCGGAGATGCTAGTTGGGCAGATTGGTTTGACGAGGGAGTTGATTTTTCTTTGCTATGATACAGAATTGAAATTACCTAGATAGTGTAAGGCCTTGCTGTTTCTAATTATGGTGGCTGACAAAAACACAGTTACTAGAAAGTGGAAATCAAAATCTAAACCAAGTATACTAAAAGCAGTGAATATAATAACACAGATAAAACAACTGGAATTTAAATCTTTAGGAAAGAGTTAGACTACACAGGAAAAATGGGAATTGTGGGAGCAATACATACAGAGGAGGAATGAGGTTTAAATGAAGGCAGGACTTAAATGTTTGACAAAATGATTTGGTAGATTATAAGTGATGTATAATGTTTGCAAATGGGAGTGCGGCAGTGTGGTTTGTGAAGTAAAATGCTTGCCACTAGGATTGTGTCGGTGTGGTTCATTTTCATCTAATGTATGATTGCCTATGTTGTAAATGATGGTTTAATAAAGATGTTTCTTGTTTAAAAAATGAGCAGGCACTGAATAATTTATGTAATGCTGCTTAGGTTTATGATATATACCAAAATATCTGAAGTATAATGTTTCTAAACTTGAACTTAATACAGTTTGATTACTTTTGTGAATTTGCCTGTGTCATAAGTGATAATTCAATAAAGGTGATCAAAAACTAGGTAATGAGGATGTTCTTGAAATGCACTTAGTTTTTTGTTTGAGGTTTTTATTAAGAAAAAAAAATGAAAATGGGACATAGGTTCAAATGGAGATGAGAAGAAACAACTATATAAAAGATCAGCCTACCAAACTTTAGTGAAAAATTAGAAATACACATTCAGAAACTGAGCATTTATAATAGTAGGGAACAAGAGCTTTGTATCATAATGGCTACTCCATCCATATTATCTTGGAATGTGTATGGTCATAAAGGTATTGGGTGATCATAAAGGTATAGACAAAAAGGAAAGTGTATTAAATTATATTAAGTAATGCAGAGTTCAAATAGCAATGCTGCAGGAGACACATTTGGAAAGAAGTGAACATGCGCATTTCACAGAGAAAGGATTTCAGGATGCATATTCAACAGGATATCAGGAACAAAGGAAAAGGAGAGAAAAAAATGATTAGAGGGGATTCAATAGTGACAGAAGTAGGAAAAAGACAGCATTGGTAGATTTCTGGAATGAAGGGGCAAAGGATGAGGACCATGCATTGTATGGGTGATAAATTCCTTAGCAACAGGTATGCTGCCATCTGTGTACAAAGACCAAAAATAATTAGCTTCCTTTCATTCATCACACAATCCCAGTCCTAACATGTTATGTAGGCCAACAAAACAGGTCCATCTGTGATACAGGAGAACCCCCCCACCCCACTTCCACACATCAATCTTGGAATGGAGATCATTAACTGAAGCCATTCAACACTAATGCTGAATGTCACAACTGGGTAGTCAACAATAACACAAAGATAAACCAAAGAAGTTAATTTAGATCACTTAAAGATCCGGCGCACATGAATAAAATTATGTAATCATGCAAGCCTGAAGGATGTAGTGCTGCCTTCCTGCCCAGTGAAATATGACTGATTGCAGTTTGCAGCTGTTTTGAAATATGAGTACACTATACCGTAAATGAGAATGGAAGATTTGCCAAAGTATTTATGGGATATATCATGTTGTTAGCTGAGATCCAATTGATTTGAAGCATTTGCAAAACAAAATATTGTGAAATATTCTGTGTAGACCAACAACTAAAGAATTATAACGTGCCATAATATTGCCATCCTGTGTATCCCTTAGCTAAGGAAAGAAAAAAAATATGTTTTATCATAAATCTAAAAGAAGGGAGATGTGAAGTGAGAAATATTAGCTTTCCTTAATACTGAAGGGCAAGGCTTATGTCAGTTGATCTCTACTAATAACATATTTGCCAACACATCCAACTTATACTGCATAGTTTTCCATGTTGGATCTAATTCTGGTGTCAGTTCTAGACAGTCAGCTGCATAAAGTACATCATTCCAAGAGTAGGCAAACACTGTCTCTAAATAATGTGGTCACATTGACTAATGTTGTTGACACCACAACTGCATGCACAAATTGGGACAAACTGTTGATGACAACAATGATGACAGAGAAAGCTGGCAGTATTCAGTACCTCTAATGGCTTAGAAGCTAACAGAAACATGAATGGTAAAGTTGCTATTCCTGTTGATGTCTCTGCAAATGAAGAATTGAAAATAAAAAGTGTCACAGACTAGCTACTGTATAAGGTGTGCAAAAATCTTGAAAATCCTCAACAAACAAACAAGTCCAACACAGATAATATGATTTGTTAATGGATTGAATGGCTTTTGAAAATTTTTAACAGGATACAAAAGTCTTGAGCATTAATATTATATATTATCAAATTGGACAAATGCCAAACAAGGTCAAGCCTGCTATATTTTATTAACCCCACCTAAAACTGCAAGATCAGTTGTTTTTTAAACCCTTGAGGTCTAATCTCGGACATCTTTATAAAGAAGAGTATTACAACAGGGCTAGCACATTTTAATAGATATGTTCTGGTTTAGGCTGCTCTTTCCTTCTTTGGAACCTAAACAGCTACTTTGAGGAATATTTCCAGAAAAGTATCTTGTACCTTGGCTTCTTAAAACATATAAAGCAATGGAGTCTAAAAGTAGGAAACAATTTCTGTGCTATTTTAATAGATGAAACCTCTGATCCAGAAGAACACTTTACAGTATCCATTTATGAAGGCAGGACAAGCAATTATAAACAATGAGATACTAAAGCAGTGGGGAAGGACGTAGAGATGTAGAAATGCTGTCCACACTTCATTAAATTCCATTTTGCACCACAGCTGAAATCATTTCTAATGTCATTTTAGTACAATACATGGAAAGCTTCTCCATTGCCATTCTATCATTAATTTGGGAAGGATCTTGCAAATTGCAGTTCTTAATGCTGGCCATTGGTATGGCTTTATTGCCAGTCAGACAGAGCTGACTTTGCTCCAATAAAATATTTTTCATACGGAGTTGCCTCAGAGTGATAAGATTATACATCCAGAATCGAAAAGGCCTGTTCACATCCACAGCTATTATAACTGTAACAACAGATATATGTTCAGATGCTTACATAAACATGATTTCTGTTCTCACTAGTTCTGACAGGCAAGATGTGGAACATAGACAAAAAAAACAATATCATAAACTGTATGCAGCAACCAAGCAGTATGTGCATCACCATGCTACTAGGAAAACCAAATCTCTACAAATTCACTGGCCCCAAAATGAGTTATTCCTTCCAGCACACTGTTCCTTATGGCCACTTACTCTTCTAAGATGCCACCAGAAAACTAATCTGTGGTCGCTCACTCCCCAAATAATACAAGAATCTGGAAAGAAATCCCTCAGTAATACAAGTCCTAAAAACATTATGCTAAGGCATGATGCAGGGCATACAAATGTACCAGAGACAGCTTATATATATGGTTTCAAATGACACAATGACCTACCTGCCCATTTAGTCTGTCATAATGCATGTTCTTTGTATACTGGATTTCCCAGAAGAAAAATGAAGACTCTAAAGATGAAAGAAAGAGCATACAACAACCAGTCCTTTCCACCCAAGTTACTCTGGAATTGCCAAAGCATGCTAAACCAGAATTTAGTATGTTCATCATATTGATCACTGCTGCATTAGCCTTAGCTACATGGATTACATTCTGCCAGGGATAGGACAGCCAGCCCGCTTCCAAAGCTTCAAGGTACCTTCCATGCACCCAAACTGCTACGCAGCATGAGTTGAGCTGACTAAAAGACAAGTTTGGCATGAAATCCTTCAAAACTTTACTACCACAAAAGAGTACACTGCACTGAGGCTTTTTAGGATTGATGGTCAGCTTATTATTTACTTTACTGGGTAGATAAATTCCCTTTGGGGAAAAAAACTTCCATTTTCTTAATCGTGTTGATGTTTTACTACTTTCCTCTTCAAGAATGTTATTTTAAAGATAGGAGTTTGGTAGTTTAACGGACTTTCTCAAGATGGTAACAGACTTTTAAAAACAGCACTCATTTTTTGTCGGTTTAAATAGTGGTGCAAAGTAATAGAAAACATTTTTTCTGTGGAGAAATTGTGTTTAATTTACATTTGTGAGGTTAGTATTTTGTTTTAAAGCTCTTTTTATAGCATTTTTCTGTCAACAAAAGTAACATTTGTGGACTGGTACTGTTTACAGGTAATTGCTTATTGCCTTTCGTAGGAAAAAGGGGTCTTTATAATAAGATCGATGGTTGAAAACATCGGACACCATATGGTCGATGTCTTCAAACATCGAACTTATAAAAACAAAAAAACAAAAAGTACCCTAACGGGTTTAAGCAGGGGGGCAAGCCACCCTGCACCCCCCACACCCCCGCCACTTAAATATACCAACTCCGAGACCACACTACATTGCAGTAAAATGGAAATCTCCCCTTACGGAGATTTCTGTTTACACATTTGGTGTTGTGTGCTTTCGCTATTCTTGTGTCGACAATATCAGCTTGGATATTGTCAACTTTCGAGAATATAATATAGACCCGGAAAAAGGCATGCTAGAGTTAGTCCTCCTTTCAGTCACAAAAATAAAAATTTAAGCAAACAGACTTTGTCACCACAGCAGTCTAACAATTTTGTTCAGCAGCAAGTGGGCGACTCTGATGTGGTCATTTGTTGCATCTCAGACCACTCATCTTTTCTTCCCCTTCCCTCTGGTGTAGCACCTACTCCCAGTCTGGACTGGGGGTTAGCCACATCCTTTGTGGCTGTTGGGGTCCCCTCGTTGGGCAAGGGAGAGATACTCTTGTCAGTCCAGTGGCAGGGAAACTCTCCTTAGCATGGAGAACATCGATATCTGTGCAGTAACAGAAACCTGGTTCAAGGCTCCCAAGAGCACCCCAGCACTACCAGGTTATACCTCATACCATGCTTTTTGGCCCCAAAACTTGGACCGAACCACAAAAGGAGGGGTAGTATCAATATTCGTCAAAGATACCCACACCTCCAGGTTGGTGGCACAGCACGAAGCATCAGAGACTATCCATGTGCAATTAACAGTGGGTAAAACTGCCTTCCAGTTTATAGCCTGCTACAGACCACCCTCCCAAACCCAGGAACCCCACTCAGCCTTCCTGAGAACACTGGAAAATATGAAGGTCTCTCCAAACACCATTATACTGGGCGACTTCAACTACCCAAACATAGACTGGGAGCATTACTCTAGCTCCAACAACCTAGCCCAAAGGTTCCTAGAATTTATAAACTCAAATACTATGGAACAACTTGTTACCACTCCCACAAGAGAGGAAAAAGTACAGTTTTGTACCTACCATAAATGTAGATGTTCGAAGATCCACATTGCTGCAGTCCTAACACTTGGGTAGTCCGCTGTCCCTCGGTCGGCCCGAATATCAGAGTATAAGGCTGACGTCGGTCAAGGCGCATTTGACTGACATCAGAACGTCAGGGTACAAATGCGCATGACCGACGTCATATCCTCAGTCTTTTCTTGCCCCAGATGTCAGAAGACCCTAAAAAGAAAGGTCAAAACCCATAGACAACAACTAAACAACCAACCAGCCTAACACCAAAAACATGTACAATATATACAAAATATACAATTATACAATTATACCTCAGATGGATAACCCAACCCACACAACCACCTCAAACTACAGAGGGGAAGGAGGGAGGGTAAATTGGACTGCAGCAATGTGGATCTTCGAACATCTACATTTATGGTAGGTACAAAACTGTACTATGTTCTTCATCTCACATTGCTGCAGTCCTAACACTTGGGTAGAATCCCAAAGCAGAGGTAAGGGAGGATGGCTAAACTATAATGAAGCAGGAGCTGCCAAAATGCCTTGCAACACAGCAGTGGCAAAACCAGCCCTGGATTTAGAGTACAGTGGAAGGTGGTAATGCCTAGAAAAGGTATGCACTGAACTCCAAGTGGCTGCCTCCAAAATATCCTTAGTAGCCACCCCCCTCAAAAAAGCTGTTGAAGTGGCAGTAGCCCTAGTGGAATGAGGCCTAATCCCAGCTGGAATCGCTTTGCCATGATGGGAATAACAGAAAGCAATGCAAAATCCAATCCACTTAGAAATAGTTTGTTTTGACACGGGCTTGCCCTGAGCACAAAGCAAAAGAAACTAATAACTGCTGAGATTGTCTGAACCCTTTAGTTCTGTCCAAATAATATCGCAACTGCCTGTGTACATCTAAAGTGTGCAAAATCTTTTCCCCTTTAGTTTGGGGATTTGCATAAAAAGTAGGCAAATGAATAGTTTGGTTTAAAGCCACACTAGAAACCACTTTAGGCATAAAGGAAGGATTAGTGCGTAAAGATACCCTATCCTTATGGAAAATTAAGAAAGGCTCAACTGCCATAAGGGCCTGCAATTCAGAAACCCTTCTTGCAGAGGTAATGGCCAACAAAAAGCAGTCTTCCATGACAAATATTTCAACTCAGCAGTAGCTGCAGGCTCAAAAGGTTGTAGAGTGAGTTTCTCCAACACAAAATTGAGATCCCAAGCAGGAGTAGGAGCCCTTCGTGGGGTCTTATATTCTTTGCCCCTCTAAGAAATTGCTTGAACAAAGGATGAGAAAACAATGGTGGGTCACAGTCGTAGTGAGCTGAAATTGCTGCAGCATGAATCTTAATAGAAGAGAAGGACAAACCTTTGTCCAATAACTCAGTAAGATATTGAAGAGCCACACTTAAATCAGGCTCAGAAACATCCAAATCCTTAGCTGCACTCCAAAATAAAAATCTCTTCCATTTATCTGCGTACACTTTCCTTGTACTAGGCCTTCTAGCTTCCAAAATCACATTCAAAACTTGTTGTGGAAGTTGAGACCCTCTATGGTTTAAAACAGAATATGCCATGCTGTTAGGTGAAGAGAGTGAAGTTTGACATTGAGCAAATGACTGTCCTCCTGGGACAACAGATGTGGAATCAAAGGCAAAGGCCATGGAGGCTTCTGTACTAGACTTCTCAGTAATGGGTACCAGTGCTGTCGAGGCCAATCTGGAGCTATCAAAATCATCCTTGGCTTGTCCTGTCTGACCTTTAGAAGTACCTTTGGGAGGAGAGGCAGAGGTGGAAAGGCGTACACATGAAGATTTTTCCAACTGAAAGAAAGAGCATCCACTTTCCAAGCTGTGGGATGAAACCGCTTTGTGCAAAACTTTGGCAGCTGGTGGTTTAGTGGAGAAGCGAACAGATCTATGTCTGGAGTTCCCCAGGACACTGTCAATTTCTGAAATACATGAAGATCCAGTTTCCACTCGTGGGGATCCATGATTTGTCTGCTTAACACATCTGCTAAGGAGTTCTGTGCTCGGCAGAAACCTTGCCTGAAGACTTAGTTGTAAACTGAGAGCAGTCTCCCACAAAATCATTGCTTGCCTGCATAGAGGATAAGAATGTGTTCCCCTTGCTTGTTGATGTACCACATGACAGTTGTGTTGTCTGTTAGAATCAACACCTGCCCTGGAAGAAGTAAATCCTTGAAAGCTATTAATGCAAACTGGACTGCTAACATCTCCTTCAAGTTGATATGTAGATGCTGTAGTCTGACAGGCCACTTGTCTTGTATCCACTTTCCGTTTAGATGAGCTCCCCAAGCTTTGTCTGAGGCATCTGTCGTTAAAATTTGACTCGCCTCTGGCCGGGTCACAGAGAGTCCCTTGTTTAGGTGACATTCCTGAGCCCACCACAAAAATTCCTTTTGAATGCAAGGTATTATTTGAATGACAGTGTCCAGATGCTGGCAGTGCTGTGTCCATACATTTTGAGATACCATTGCAACTTCCTCATATGCAGTTTGGCATTGGGAAGCACCAGAATACAAGATGCCATGAACCCTAAGGCTTGAAGGACTGTCCTTGCAGTCAGCCCGGACTGAAGAGATAGATGATGGAAGTAAAGGGAAAGATTCTTTTGTTTGTCCGGGGTTAGAAAGGCCATCTGGGATGCTGTATTCAGTCTTACACCCAGAAAGCACATGTCTTGAGAGGGTACTAGACTGGACTTTATTTCATTCACAGAATACCCCAGGCATCTTAGCACTGCTATCACATATTCCAAATGACGAAGAAGCTCGTCCCTTCCTTGAGCCAGAATCAGGCAATCGTCCAAATAAGGATAGATTTGTATTCCTTTTAGCCTGAAGAAAGCTATCACTGGAGCCAGAACTTTCGTAAATACTCTGGGCGCAGTAGATAAGCCAAAGGGCAATGCAGAGAACTGATAGTGAGAAGTCCCAGTCGGAAAAGGCAGATATTTCCTGCAACTTAGCCTGATAGGAACATGAAGGTAAGCCTCCTTGAGATCCAAAGTTACCATCCAGTGATCCTTGCCCAGTAGAGGTAAAAGCTGTTGTAACGTCAACATTTTGAACTTGGGAATGTCCAGATAAGTGTTGAGGATAGATAAATCCAAAATTGGTCTCCACGTGTTCCCCTTTTTTGGCACAAGGAACAGGCGAGAATAAAATCCTAGGCCCCTTTCTGGCATAGGAACCGGCTGTATGGCCCCTATTTGGAGTAACAGAGAAATTTTCTTGTGAGCCTCTATTCTTTGTTGAGGAGGAATGTCTGGCATGCCTTTGAAAGGAGGCAAGGTATGGAAATAAAACCTGTAACCGTGATGTATGATATCCAGTACCCATCTGTCTTGGGTAATCAAACTCCAATTTTCTTTGAAATGTGCCAACCTTCCTCCCAAAGGTGCTGCCAGGCGAGAAGGTTCTGGCAGCTGAAAAGGTAGGTCATTGGGTCTGTTTACGAAAGGACTGACCCCTGCCCTCACCCGAAGACTGTGCAGGAGAACTCCCTGTTCTAGGCCTGAAAGAGCCCTGACCTCTGCCCCTGCCACGTCTAGATCTACCCTTAGACTGGGAATCATAAGAAGGATATGTCCACCCTTTAGTAGGCCAATTTCTACTAAACTTTGGAGGCTGAACCTGCAAAAAATCTTTAACAGTCTGCATAGACTTAGCCTTGTCTTCCATTTTCTTTAAAACTGCCTCAACAGGAGAACCAAACAAGACATCAGATTGCAAAGGGGCATCCAAAACCCTAGTTTTAACATGGTCAGATAAATTTTGATCCCTCGGCCAGGCATGCCTGCGAAGAACTGACCCAGTGGCAGCCACCCTAGACGAGGCCTGAACAGCATCAAAACCACATTGCAAAGAATGCTTACCCACCTGTTCAGAAACATGCACTAAATCTTGCAACTCTTTACAATCAATACCTTCCGCCAGAGCATCAACCTTAGATTTCAACTGTGAAAGGAGATAATTTTGATATTTCAACATGTGAAACTGGCAATTCAAAGCTCTCATGGCTAAAGTGGAAGAAGTATAAACTTTCTTTCCCCACCTATCCAAGGCCCTGGCCTCTTTATCTGCCGGAACTGGATTCTTGACAACAGAAGCCTTAACACCCTTAGGCCCCTGGCTAACAGTTTCTGGGTCTGCCCTAGGACTCTTAAAAAGATACTTATGAGCTTCAGGCACCCTGTAATACCTATCTGGTTTAACAGGAGCAGGAGGCAAAGAATCAGGATTAAGAGAAGCCTCTGCAAACACATCTTCCACCACATTCAGAACAGGAGGTATAGCTAAAGGCCTATGCTGGGGTAAAAACAAAAATTCCCTAAGCCTTTTCCTGGAATAAGAGAAATCCTGACCTTCCCATTAAAAATGCTCTCTCATGGAGTGAAGGGTCTCTGAAAAAGAAAAATCCTCAGGAGGAGAAGCAGAAGGAGTAGAATCATCCACATCAGAAACAGAATAATGAGAATACTCCTGCAAGTCTTCAGCCGAAGACTCAGACACATCCGAAGCCTGCTCATAATCCCCCAACACAGGTTCCATCCTAGGCCTCTTATCAGGAGGGGGCATAGAGCCTCTAATCAAAGTAATTAAATCTTCTGCCATTTTAAGCATGTGCTTCTTGGGCACTGAACCTGAAGAACTAGGAGTGACACCCACAGAAGCAAAACTAGACCTGCCTCTAGGAGAAGCCTTGGAAGCAGAAAGAGAGGGCCTAGACACCTTAGGAAGGGAGGGGAGTACAGTTACCTGAGAAGCCCCTACAGCCTGACCTGCCTCCTGGGAGGTCACATCCTGTAAAAACACAGTTTCTCCCTGGGACTCCAGAGAGGTCTCCGTCGGAACCACCGGTTCCACTGACGCCTCTAAAGAACCGGCGTCCGGTTCGGACGACTCCTCTAACCTAGGTTTAACTGCCTTGTCCTTGCGCTTCTTTGAGGAAGCCGGCGTCGGAGCATCCGACGGCATATTGTAATTGCACCGCTTCCCAAAGACCAACCTGGCACAATCCAACCTACGCTTTATTGTGCGTTTATTGAACCTAGCACAAAAGCGACACCCAACAACGTCGTGCTCAGGTCCCAAACAAGGTATACACAAATTATGGTAATCCCTATGCGGTATCTGTTTCCCACAAGAAATACAGTTATTCACTTTTTCTGACATCCGGTAAACCACTGAGGCAAGAAAAACAAAATATTCCCCAACGGGTACTTAACCAACTCTGACTTCGGTCTGAAACTCCGAATTCGAAAAATTTCAGAACGCCGAACGGCGCTTGCAACACTGCTTCTGCATCGGACCATGCGGCAAAAAAGACTGAGGATATGACGTCGGTCATGCGCATTTGTACCCTGACGTTCTGATGTCAGTCAAATGCGCCTTGACCGACGTCAGCCTTATACTCTGATATTCGGGCCGACCGAGGGACAGCGGACTACCCAAGTGTTAGGACTGCAGCAATGTGAGATGAAGAACATCATACTGGACCTGATCATCACCAACATGGGGACTCCAGACCAGAAGTGTATTCCTCACTGGTAAGATCAGACCATTAACTAATCTCACTGGATATTCACATCCCGACCCAACCCCCTGCCCAGAAAACCACAGTGAAAAACTTTTCTAAAGCAAATTTCACACTCCTCAAAACCGAGGTGGAATCCTTCAAAGCCCCCGTGCCTGTGGAAAATATGTCCCAGACCGCAGAATCCTTTATAAATGCATTCTATGAACACCTTCAGGAATGCATGGATCATGCAATCCCAAATAAAATCAAGACCCAATCCTCCAAAGGCAGACGTCCTGTCTGGTGGACCCCAGCCATAAACAAACTATACAATAGAAGGAGGAAGCTACTACATGATAGAGCAAAATCCCAAAAAGGGAAGGCATCTCTGATCAGTATTAGCAAAAAACTACGGGCGTTCATAAAATCGTCTAAGGCCAGCTTCGAGAGAAAAATTGCACAGGACACTAAGGATAATCACAAGGCTTTCTTTAGTTATGTTAGGAACCTGCGTGGGAATTCCCAGATATGCTCAGAATTAGTCCAAAATGACAAAAAATACACCGAACCCACAGACATTGCCAACATCCTAGCTGACAGATTCAGCGCAAACTTCTCCCCTCCCACCAAAGGGCAAATATCTATCCCAGCAGAGTGCTGCCCCCCTGACATCTCAGATGCTCAGGTAAGAGCCACCCTCTCCAAAGCAAAAAACACAGCATCAATGGGACCAGACAGTGTCCCGGGCTGGGTCCTACATGAACTCCAAGAAGAGCTAAACCCAAACATAAAACTACTGTTCAACCTCAGCCTTACTACAGGATATGTACCCAAAGAGTGGCGTACAGCAACAGTGGTCCCTCTCCAGAAAGGTGGTGCCTCAATGGATCCTGGAAACTATCGCCCCATAAGCCTGACTAGCGTGGTCTGCAAAGCTATGGAAAGGATCATCATGGACCTCATAAATAAAGATATTGGGGACCTACAGACACTGGATCCTACCCAGTTCGGCTTTGTTAAGGGCAGATCCTGCCTCTTAAACCTGGTCAGTTTCTATGAAACAGTCACCAAGGCCATTGACGAGGGGAAGGTGGTCCACACAGCCTACCTGGACCTCGCAAAAGCCTTCGATACAATACCTTACTCTGGCATTATAGATAAGCTCGCCAGCTTAAATATAAACCCCTATGTCACTAGATGGGTTGCAAACTGGCTCAAGGACAGAACCCACATGGTTAGAATTGCTGGAGCCATGTCAGACTCCAAACCAGTTACAAGTGGCATCCCACAAGGCTCAGTCCTGGGACCTCTCTTGTTCGGTATATATTTCTCGGAGGTACAGGCCAACACGGAAGGACTGTGGCTGACCAAGTTCGCAGATGACTGCAAACTGGGCACCATAGTCAACTCTCCAGCTGACACAAGCATCCTCCAAAAGGTCCTCATAGAAACAGACAACTGGTGCCAGAGCCATGGCCTCAAGCTAAACGCCAAAAAGTGTATAGTCATCCCCTTTGGCAAAAACAAAGTGCCCACAAATTACCACATATGTGGTAATCCATTAAGTACAGAAGAAGTAATTAGGGACCTGGGGACCCAAGTTGATAGCAATCTCTCATTTGACAACCACGTGGCCAAAGTGGTTAGAAAAACATTTTATATAGCCCACCTAATCATGAAGGGATTCACATCTAGATCAGGAGAGGTCATCGTGCCTCTTTACTCATTTCTCATCAGGCCCATAATTGAGTACAATGCCCCTTTGGGGATGTACCTTACCAGACACCTGCAGCAACTGGAAAGACCCCAAAAGTACCTCACCAAGAGGATCAAAGGGCTCAAACAGATGCCATATGCTGCCCGGTTAAAGAAACTCCAGCTCTACTCAGTGGCATACCGCCTGCTTAGAGGTGATCTGTGCCTGATGTATAAAGCCATGTCCAACCTGGAATTAATGGACATGCTGCACCTCAGAAAATCCAAATCCAATCGAGCTACGCGCTTGAGAGACTTGAACCTCAGCACTGAAATAAATAGGACATGCTGGAGGGACAGATTCATAACCCAGAGGCTCCCTTCACTCTGGAATAAAATCCCAGTCCAGGTTAGGCAAAGTCCCTCATTGACTCTCAAGAGGAATCTTGATGAGTGGATGGGAGATCATAGGTTTACCCCGGCTATCACTTCTGTGTCACTGTTAGAGGCACAGTATACTAACCTCAAAAAAGGGCATAGCAAAATTCATTTAAAATGGGTGGTGAAAGCCAAACACACTCTGGCTAGGCTTATAAATGCCCTAGGGCAGATAGCCCAGTATGAACCTATGAACCTATGTATCAGAATGCTGTGCCCTTCTGTGGGGAAGCTGCTGCTGCTGCCATTAGTAACACATTGAGCTAATTTTTCCTGTTAAAAAGAAACAAACAAAAAAAAAAAAAACAAGCATTTATCGAATCCTCCTCAATTTAATTTGGATAGGAGTAGCTTACTGGGTTTGGCTCAGAGTTTAATTCAGGCTATTGATCCTTCTTGTAAAATACTTTCTGGTAAAAGAAAGAGGGATTCTTCTTTTCCTGAAGAGATTCAATATTATGAACAGAAAGATTCAGGGATGGATACAGCTTTTTTTTCCTCAGCTTTCTGATTAAATTCAGAGAAGAGGTCAGTTCTTTATTCTACTTGTGGGGAGGTTCTCTTTCTGTGAGACTACTGCTAGAATGTGTTAGTGCTTTCAGTGGGAGAGCACTGTGACATCCCAAGAACACAGCCTTGTGTGGAGTGAATAAAGCAAAATCGCCTTTACCACCACAGTCACAAAGAAAATACCATGAGTTGTTACAGAGTGATTTTCCAGAATCTGCACTCATTCCTCCTTTTCTTTCTGTTTTGGAAGATATTTGTGTTACTGCCTGCAATTTTCCTGATAGCCAGCCAGCTTCCCATAAAAAGGCAGATAGGATGTAAAAAGTCCCTTTTAAAATTTGTATACACTAATCCCAAACCTGATCCAGCAGATACAGCTTTAGTTGATGCCAGTGCAGCATAGTTAATTCCAAACCTACTCTTTCTGAAAAAGGATGGGAAAATATACTGATACGTATGGGAAAAATGTGTATACTTCAGCAGCTTTGACTTTCAGAATTTTAAATTGTCAAGCTCATATGTTACAGTTTGTTCTGACAAACTGCAAAAGTATGAGGAATGATTTAACTGCAGTTTCTTCTTGTGAAGAAAAATCTGCTTTAAATAACCTTCTGTTACTACTCATTGTTTGCTTCTTCAAGGACTATGACCTCAAACTGTTTTGTGGAGGTGTGCATGGCTGCGTTCTCAGAACCTTCTTCAGCTAAACCGAATAATCTCAGATTTGGGAAAATAAATAGCTGCCAAGATGTTCCAAAATAAGCATAAACATCTAGCATTAAATTTAAAAAAAAAACACTTAAAATTCAACAGCTGCAGTAAACAAAGTTATTTCTCCCAACAATTCAACACAAAGACTGACCATAAAACAATATACTGAAATGCAAGGATTATTTCAATTGACACAATATTTCATGTTAAGATGCAGCTTTGTAGTAGAGATACATTTAACTATCTGCTTTTAAGGTAAGCATTTTTGTGCCACTAAAAGTGACCACTATCTAACACACAGAACAGGACATTTTCAAGCTCTAAACAAACAAAAAATGTGAACATTCTTTATTAATGCACTATCCATTGTGTGCAGTGATGTAGTTGTACATTTGGCTAGGAGTAAAATAGGCCACAAGAGCAGATAACATAGTACTAAGCGTTGAACCTATCTGATTTCTTGTAATGTATGTGCAGAAAAAAAAATGAAAATCACAGTGATAGCAGAATTCTAGAAATATGGGCTTATTTAGTAGTGATTCTTGAAAGGATATAGTAAAAATGGTATAAATTAACAGTTCACAATTAAGTATAATGTATATAATCAATAAAGCCATAAATAATGGGCATGTGCAGTCTAAAGTAACTGTTCATAATTATGCATATCTTAATAAACACTGTAGTCATTAATAATGCCATTTTCTAAGCTGATTTCTGAATGTCAAAATAAAAATATTTACAGAATGGCTGTACAATGTATATATTATGCTATCACTGAGAGTTCTTAAAAGGATCAACTTTAAAAGTCATGGAGTAAGAGTACAGCTCCTTCCACCTTGCTCATGTGCAATAACCTTAGCCATGCTCCTCTCCCTAACTGCATCCCCGTGCATTGCCTTATGAAAATTCCTTTTCCTAAAAGCACCACTATTCAAACAGCTCTGGATCTATAGAAATAACACAAGCTACTTTCGCTAATCCAGGATTTGATATTTCTAAGAGGGTTGTGCATTTGTGTAGCATAGTAAGAAATTTGCTGTTTGCCATTTAATTTATTCCAGAATATAACTTTATAATGCCATGTTAATTCAGACCCATTTTTTTTAACTCTTTACCTAATCCCATGGTCTAAATCTATTTAGGTCTGATGACATCACTAGAAGGCCTCAGCTATTATTAAAAAAAAAATGTATACATGTACTTTGCAGGGTCTGGTGCAGGATTACATTTTTTTTGGCAGCATTGTGATGTCTTACTAACACTTCTTTGATGCAGCTTGTGAAAGTCATGCTGTACCCTTCAGCTGTGAAGGTGTACTCTTGAGATCTGGTCCTGTTTTGTCTGAGAAGTAGCTATGTTCAATTTATTTCAATAACATATATATTTCATTCAATAATAGTATAATTCCATGCCAAGTAATTTTTTTGTCAAACAAGAGTTATTCTGCATGTCACATTCCATGTGCTATATGTGTCTACCCTTGTAAATATCTTACATATTTTTACTCTGTAGTGAAGCACCAGATGCATCACTGTTCATCTAGAGTGCTTCCGTAATTGGCTATGCCAGTCCATTGTCATCTTCCTGTCTTCTGCTGCTTTGTCTTGTCATGGATGCTACTTCTCTGCATTTCTTCTGTCACTCCCATTCTCTCTCTCTCAAACTCTATATATTATTAACAAACTCCTAATAATTCTTACAATCTGTATATTATTACCCATCTCCTACTAATTCTTACAATCTGTATATTACCCATCTCCTACTAATTCTTACAATCTGTATATTACTACCCATCTCCTGCTAATTCTTACAATCTATATATTACCCATCTCCTGCTAATTCTTACAATCTGTATATTATTACCCAACTCCTGCTAATTCTTACAATCTGTATATTACCCATCTATTACTAATTCTTACAATCTGTATATTATTACCCATTTCCTGCTAATTCTTACAATCTATATATTACCCATCTCCTGCTAATTCTTACAATCTGTATATTATTACCCAACTCCTACTAATTCTTACAATCTGTATATTATTACCAAACTCCTACTAATTCTTACAATCTGTATATTACCCATCTATTACTAATTCTTACAATCTGTATATTATTACCCATTTCCTGCTAATTCTTACAATCTATATATTACCCATCTCCTGCTAATTCTTACAATCTGTATATTATTACCCATCTCTTGCTAATTCTTACAATCTGCATATTATTACCCATGTTCTAATTCTTACAATCTGTATATTATTACCCATCTCCTGCTAATTCTTACAATCTGCATATTATTACCCATCTCCTGCTAATTCTTAACATCTGTATATTACCCATCTCCTACTAATTCTTACAATCTGTATATTACCACCCAACTCCTACTAATTCTTACAATCTGTATATTATTACCCATCTCCTACTAATTCTTACAATCTGTATATTTCTCATCTCCTAATTCTTACAATCTGTATATTATTACCCATCTCCTGCTAATTCTTACAATCTGTATAATATTACCCATCTCCTGCTAATTCTTACAATCTGTATATTACCCATCTCCTGCTAATTCTTACAATCTGTAGATTACCAAACTCCTACTAATTCTGACAATCTGTACATTACCCATCTCCTACTAGTTCTTACAATCTGTATATTACCCAACTCCTAGTAATTCTTACAATCTGTATATTACCCATCTCCTACTAATTCTTACAATCTGTATATTATTACCCATCTCATGCTAATTCTTACAATCTGTATATTACCCATCTCCTGCTAATTCTTACAATCTGTATATTATTACCCATTTCTTGCTAATTCTTACAATCTGTATATTACCCATCTCCTGCTAATTCTTACAATCTGTATATTACCCATCTCCTGCTAATTCTTACAATCTGTATATTATTACCCATCTCCTGCTAATTCTTACAATCTGTATATTACCCATCCCCTGCTAATTCTTACAAGCTGTATATTATTACCCATCTCCTACTAATTCTGACAATCTGTATATTATTACCCATCTCCTGCTAATTCTGACAATCTGTATATTATTACCCATATCCTACTAATTCTTACAATCTGTATATTACCCATCTCCTACTAATTCTTACAATCTGTATATTATTACCCATCTGGTACTAATTCTTACAATCAGTATATTCCCCATCTCCTACTAATTCTGACAATCTGTATATTATTACCCATCACCTACTAATTCTTACAATCTGTATATTACCCAACTCCTACTAATTCTTACAATCTGTATATTATTACCCATCTCCTACTAATTCTTACAATCTGTATATTACCCAACTCCTACTAATTCTTACAATCTGTATATTATTACCCATCTTCTACTAATTCTTACAATCTGTATATTACCCAACTCCTACTAATTTTTACAATCTGTATATTACCCATCTCCTACTAATTCTTACAATCTAAATATTATTACCCATCTCCTAATTCTTAAAATCTGTATATTACCCATCTCCTACTAATTCTTACAATCTGCATATTATTACCCATCTCCTACTAATTCTTATCTGTATATTTCTCATCTCCTAATTCTTACAATCTGTATATTATTACCCATCTCCTGCTAATTCTTACAATCTGTATAATATTACCCATCTCCTGCTAATTCTTACAATCTGTATATTACCATCTCCTGCTAATTCTTACAATCTGTATATTACCCAACTCCTACTAATTCTGACAATCTGTACATTACCCAACTCCTACTAGTTCTTACAATCTGTATAATACCCAACTCCTAGTAATTCTTACAATCTGTATATTACCCATCTCCTACTAATTCTTACAATCTGTATATTATTACCCATCTCATGCTAATTCTTACAATCTGTATATTACCCATCTCCTGCTAATTCTTACAATCTGTATATTATTACCCATTTCCTGCTAATTCTTACAATCTGTATATTACCCATCTCCTGCTAATTCTTACAATCTGTATATTACCCATCTCCTTCTAATTCTTACAATCTGTATATTACCCATCTCCTGCTAATTCTTACAATCTGTATATTATTACCCATCTCCTACTAATTCTGACAATCTGTATATTATTACCCATCTCCTGCTAATTCTGACAATCTGTATATTATTACCCATATCCTACTAATTCTTACAATCTGTATATTACCCATCTCCTACTAATTCTTACAATCTGTATAGTACCCATCTGGTACTAATTCTTACAATCTGTATATTCCCCATCTCCTACTAATTCTGACAATCTGTATATTATTACCCATCTCCTACTAATTCTTACAATCTGTATATTACCCAACTCCTACTAATTCTTACAATCTGTATATTATTACCCATCTCCTACTAATTCTTACAATCTGTATATTACCCATCTCCTACTAATTTTTACAATCTGTATATTATTACCCATCTCCTACTAATTCTTACAATCTGTATATTACCCATCTACTAATTCTTACAATATGTATATTACCCATCTACTAATTCTTGCAATATGTATATTACCCATCTCCTACTAATTCTTACAATCTGTATATTACCCATCTCCTGCTAATTCTTACAATCTGTATAATATTACCCAACTCCTACTAATTCTTACAATCTGTATATTACCAAACTCCTACTAATTCTTACAATCTGTATATTACCCATCTCCTGCTAATTCTTACAATCTGTATATTACCCAACTCCTCATTCTTACAATCTGTATATTACCCATCTCCTACTAATTCTTACAATCTGTATATTATTACCCATCTCCTTATTCTTACAATCTGTATATTACCCAACTCCTACTAATTCCTACAATCTGTATATTATTGCCCATCTCCAACTAATTCTTACAATCTGTATATTACCCATCTCCTGCTAATTCTTACAATCTGTATATTACCCATCTCCTGCTAATTCTTACAATCTGTATATTATTACCCAATTCCTACTAATTCTTACAATCTGTATATTATTATTACCCATCTCCTGCTAATTCTTACAATCTGTATATTATTACCCAACTCCTAATTCTTACAATCTGTATATTACCCATCTCCTACTAATTCTGACAATCTGTATATTATTACCCATCTCCTGCTAATTCTTACAATCTGTATATTACCCAACTCCTACTAATTCCTACAATCTGCATATTACCCATCTCCAACTAATTATTACAATGTGTATATTACCCATCTCCTTCTAATTCTTACAATCTGTATATTACCCATCTCCTGCTAATTTTTACAATCTGTATATTATTACCCAACTCCTACTAATTCTTACAATCTGTACATTACCCATCTTCTACTAATTCCTACAATCTGTATATTACCCAACTCCTACTAATTCTTACAATCTGTATATTACTCATCTCCTACTAATTCTTACAATCTGCATATTACCCATCTCCTAATTCTTACAATCTGCATATTAGTACCCATTTTCTACTAATTCTTACAATCTGTATATTATTACCCATCTCCTAATTCTTACAATCTGTAGATTATTACCCAACTCCTACTAATTCTTACAATCTGTATATTATTACCCATCTCCTACTAATTTTTACAATCTGTATATTACCCAACTCCTACTAATTCTTACAATCTGTATATTATTACCCATCTCCTAATTCTTACAATCTGTATATTACCAAACTCCTACTAATTCTTACAATCTGTAAATTATTACCCATCTCCTACTAATTCTTACACTCTGTATATTATTACCCATCTCCTATTTCTTACAATCTGTATATTATTACCCATCTCCTACTAATTCTTACAATCTGTATATTATTACCCATCTCCTACTAATTCTTACAATCTGTATATTACCCATCTCCTGCTAATTCTTGCAATCTGACCTTTTGTGCATCCTTCTTTACTGCCATTTTCTCGCTCTTTATCTTTTTCCTGTTGCCGGATATCTTTTCTTCATTTAACATAGTGGATTTGGCATTTATCATTTTCATCCTATTTATTTTGTGGTGACTGATTCCATCTAGAAACAAAATACCGTTTCTGCATCATGGCATGTCTTGTGTTGTCTGTCTGTCTCTCTGTCTGTAATGTTGTATACCACTGCCAGCCAGGAGAGATATGGCTGCCTGATATTAGGGCTTTGTACTTTCTATTTCCCGTGTACCAAATCTGTTGGCAAAAGAAAAATTTTAAACGTATCTCTGGGAATATCACATTAAATTACTTCTATTCACATTGTTGCAAGCAGTTTTTTATATATATATATATATATATATATATATATATATATATATATATATATATATATATATATATATATATAAATATACATACACAAACAATATATATATATATACACACACACACACACACACATATATATTTTTTATGCATGTGTGCATGTTACAATGTCCATGCCATCCCTTCTATTTGTGGTTCTGTTAATGCCTTTTAACTATTGCCTTTGTTCCTCTTTCTCTTGCAATCTGTACCTGATTGGCAATACTGTATTTTCTTTTCTTTTGCACTGTGCTGTCACTGGTACCTTATTTATATTATTATCATGCTTGAAGTAAAAGTATTCTGCTGTAAATGTTGTGATACTGGATGTATATTTGTTCTTTTCTTTTCAGTTACAGATAATCATTGCTCAGTATGATGAGTAGAACCATATCACTGGATAAACCTTTGTATTTCAGGTAAACACATTAAATAATCAGTTCTTTAATGGCAGCTAGAATGAAGTCTTATATTGGCATCACAGATTGTCACATTTTTGTGTATATATAAGTGTGATCTGGTCTGAATACTAAATATGCACTGTTCTGCTTAGTATTTTAAAATGCTAAACTTCAGAAAATAACCATAAAGTCCTAAAATTTTGAAAAAGTATGAGTTCCCTATTTTATATATAGCACTCTTACCTAATTTGCAATCATTAAGAGTGGTCTATGAAATTGTGTGTGTGTGTGTGTGTGTGTGTGTGTGTGTGTGTGTGTGTGTGTGTGTGTGTGTGCGTCCATGAACGTGTGTCTGCTTGCAGGTCCACAGAACTAAAATATTACACCGTTTCTTTAAGAAATATTGCTATAAGACTGGAACAAATCCATATATTTTAGAGATGGCTAGATAATTATGACACAATGATTTAATAATATAGTCTTATTTTAATTATTGTCTATAAAATAAACTAGCATTGTCTGTTCATAGTCTTAATGTGGATTTATTGCAGCCAAAAATCACATCTGTGGCAGCAGTAAGCCATTGTTCTGGTTTATGTACATTTTAATGCATGGAAGAAATTATTTAACTGGCCACTTCACCAGAAAATGTGTGTATTGTCTCTGGCAAAGAGCTTTACTTTCATCTGTTCCTGTTTTGAAGTAATAGGAACCTGAAATAATTTCAACATTGCTGTCTTCTGATGAATCCCACTGGATACATCAATGCTTTAGGTCCAATCGCTAGAATTTAACTAGTCCTTGAAGTTGTGTTATTTTCTGTATGTGTGTGTGTGTGCTGTATACTTGCCCGTTTATATGTTTATTTTATTAATTTTGCATCTAGATATGAAATAACTTACTTACATTAGTACACTGTGCCAAATTCCATAGTACATCTAGACTTGGAAAAAAATCTGTCAGGTATGGTTTCACAGTTTGACTCTTAATGACAAAGCAATCCAGATAAGGGAGTACATTTTAAAAAGTGTTTTCCGTGATGCAAACCTATATTAACATGTGGTGTGGTAAACAGCACACACGAATTATTAACTCCAACTTTAATATCATTATAATGCTCATGTTTACTGGTCACAGTCAAAGTTAAAAATCATTGACTGCTGATTTAAAATCCACACATCTATGTGGGAAAGATTCAAGGACAGTATAGCAATCATTGCTACATTACAGGAACCAATCAGTAGTAAGCAACTATGATAGATCACGAATTACAAAGATGACATCTGCTTATTCATCACCTACTACTGCTTGGTTTCACAGTAAATTTTAACAAAGTGACAAACAGAGCTCCACCAGAAGTTGTTAGAAAGTTAGTGGGAACATTACACTGCATATTTTCATAAAAGTTTTCTACTGTAAATAAACACTGAGAATATTGTTCTGCTATATACATTTAAGTATACAACTGGACACTAAACAGCAGCACTGTACCATAAATGCAAAGAATGAGCAATATATAAGGGTAACTGACCTTTAAGTCGGACTGTCTGTTAGCTGGGGTCAGGAGCAGCCCTAAGGCTTGACTTCTTAAAACAAGCATCATGGCTTTCTCAGCAGTTTGACAGTCATTTGAAGTGACATCACATCCCGTGATGGCGTCATCTGGCAGCGACTGTTTGAATGAATACACCTTAAGGGCCTCACCATTTTAAAAGAGGGCCTTTTCTTGTTTCAACATACCACGTTTTGTAGGGGTCGATTTCATTTCTAATTTGGGGAGTTTTAACTGTGGGGGCAGATGGATGGATATATATTAAAAAAATGTATATGGATCTACTTTATATTGTTGAAAAAACACTAATGCAAAATTCAAAATGTCAACACCATTTTGCCAAAATGGCATTTTATCAAACAGCTGAAACATTGCAATTTCACTCCAGGAAATGATCCACTTGTCCACCAACACAGAAAAAACAAACAGAAGCAAATCACACCCACCCATGTGGGGAGGGGGCTTTGCCCTGACCCCCTCAACTAAATATATCAACTCAGAGATAGCAGTTTAGTGGAGAAAAGGGCAAAGGTCACCATGGTGCCCAAGTGGGTCATTTCCTGGAGTGAAACTGAAAAGTTCTGGGTGTTTGATAACATGCCATTTCGGCAAAGTGGTCTTGACGTTTTGAATTTCACGCAAGTGTTTTTTTGGCAACATAAAGTAGATCCATATATACATATACACATATATGCACACTCACCCACACACATATATATATAGGATCTGGAAAGATCCCCGACAGCACTTTTTGCTGAAGCAGAAATCACTGAACATACTTAACCGAAAGTGCTGTTCACCAAAGCACTTTCAGATAAGTATGCTCGTTGTGCCAGTCGCACTACGGAGTGGATAAGGGAAAATTCCCTTTTCCCCACTGTAGTGCGACCTCGGAGTGAAAATATTAAAATAGGGGTGTGTGGGGGGCACAGAAGAGAAGATTCTTAAGAAGATTTATTTTTTCTTTTTTCTAACGCACTTTAACGAAAGCCCTTTTTCGATGAAAGTGCTTTTGTTAAAGTGTGTTCGGTTATTGTAGATTCAGGGACCACAATGGCAACAAGCCTAGTATGTTACATTAATTAAAGTTTATGGGGGGGGGGGGTTGGCATAATGTTTTAAATGACCAAAGTGGGACAGTTTCCATCGCGATGGGAGATTTTCAGATCATAACATACCCATAGCCGCTACTACAGACAGGATGTTATTTTTCCAAATTACAGCATATTTTTTGGCATTTGAGTTGTTTATGCTATTTTATATGCCAGTTAGGTATTTCAGTTACAAAATATCTGTTTTATACAATTAAAAAAAATAGGAAATACAGGGATTGCGCCTTGCAAAGAATGACAGCCGGTATCTCTATTTTAGATGCACAGCATAGAACGGCATGCGTACACTTTGGCTAGAGGATTGTTTCTGCTGTGTATGGAAGGCTGGCAAGATGTTTTAAGAGGTATGGATCTGTTTATGGTTTGTATTTTAATAGTAACAGCTGTTTCATGTTTTGGGTTTTTCTGATGCAAATATGAGCAAGCATTTTTTTTTTCTTCATGCCGGATATTTGTGGCTTCATAGTGAAGTTTAGTAGTGCTTGGCATTCCTTCAGTAAAAGTGCTGGAAATCTCTTATTTAGTCATTGCTTAACCAAATTGTATCAGTTTGGAGAAACCATGTTTTTCAGGGCTTGTGAAAGAATGGTGGACAATGTACCATTGGAATGTTTATCGGTTTACAGATTTTATATATATATATATATATATATATATATATATATATATATATATATATATATATATATATAAATGGGCATGTGTTATATTACGTGTTGATTTATGGTAGGAGGTTGCTGTTTTGTGGAGACTGTGCATGTGGGGTAGTCATTTTTTTCAGTGTAGATGGCAATTTTAAGTTTGGCTGTCAGGTTTAGATTTTCAGTCAACCTGTCCTTGAGGACTATTTCTGTAGCCGATATGATTTTGTTGTTAGCAGCAGGATTAAAGCATTGAAGAATAATGTCTCTTTTTGCTGAAAGAACTTTGTGTGAAATGTATAAAGGTAAAAGGTAAAAACATTCCAGAACCCTGCAGCAGCATGTCATCCTCTCTGACAAAGTATTTCTTATTCAGGTTTGGTATGAATCTAATCAAGGTTTTCAGTACGTCAAGTGCCCACATTTTAGAACTCTTCAGCAGCGGGGCATCCAAGCTCACAGATGATTTTGGCACCTTTTCAGATTTTAGGCTGTTCAGCAGCTTTTTAATGGTTTATGTATGTTTTTTTCTTTGTATGGGAAAACTCTCTCTGACTTGTAGGTTACACCCTGGTCCAGACTTTTAAGGACACTTAACTAGGACTATTCCAAGAAGTGTATGGTCCTGCTGTCCTACTTGGAGGTCACGCAGACCATAGAACAAGGGCAGAAGTGCAGGAAGAAACCGATAGCAAGAAGACTAGAAGGAAAAATGAAAGATACCTAAGGCTCAAAGGTCAATCCTACACCTCTGGTGGAAGCACCATCAGAAATGGAAAATGATGACTCAGTGGGGGCACCAGAGGCAGGGTTTAGTGCCAGAGGCCAGCTTCCTGAGGAACACCTAGAAGGGTGTATCAATATATTGCCAGAAGAGTGGAGGGTTTGACCTAGGCTTAGAATGGAATTTTGGCACCACATCAGTTTTCTCTGTAAAGGAGGTAGGAGGGGCCAATTTGGGACAGGATGCACCTCCACCCTTACACACATACCAAGGGGGTCTGAGACTGTCAGTATTCAGAGGGCTGAAGTCCCACTTTATAAAGATAATTCTGTTGCTCAGTTCTACCCCCCATGGCTACATTGAACTTTTCAGCTTCCAGCAACCCTGGGTCCCTGCCTCAGTTAAAGAAAAGATCCTAAAAGGGGAATTCATGGAGATGTTTGACCTAGTGGATACTGAGGGAATAAGGCACATTTTGGAGGCTGATAATACTTTAAATAAGGACTTGATGGCAACCTTGGCAGCCATTGGGAAAAAAAACTTGGCCAGAGCAACAGTTAAAAACTAGGACACTTGGTTGCTAGATTTCATGATGTTCATGGGAGTGATTATAGGAAATGATCAAAGCCAGGCTCTGCCTTGATAGCATATTTTTTGGCTTTCAGGACCTGCTCTCTATCACAGAGGGTTCAGGTTGGGAAAATTATGATCAGCAGTTCAGGAAACAAAGCCATAGTCAAGCCTCTCAGGTAAGAATTAATACACCACAACATTTAAGTGCCATGTTAGATAAGCCAGCCACCCATCCCAGAGATGGATGGTATGGGTACAAATAATGGATTGCACGTTCACCCACTTGTGTTGTGGCTGTTGGAAAGGTCAGCCTACATCCAGGTGCTGGGGGATAGTGGGTAGGGGCATGTCTAGCATTCTCTCAACTCACCCACATGGGGGAGCATGGGATAACTGTCTTAGAGGCAAGCAGCTTTTTGCTGGCCCCAGAGCTGCCTATGGTAGGGGTTTTGATCAATCCACACAAGTCCCACTTCCCAACTCCACTAGAATAACTGACGCAGCTGTTGAATGACTATCCTAACCAAGAGAGAGCCACAGCCCTTCTTGAAGGTTTCCACAAAGGTTTCAAGACTGGCTCCTTGGCACCTTTAGATTCCAAGTTAGTTAGAAATCTTTCATCCATTAAGAGGCATGAAGAAATTGCATCTAAGTCAATCAAGAAAGAGTGAGCAACCAACAGAGTAATTTGCCCCTTTTACTCCCCTCATTGGCCTGTTTTTAAAATTTCTGCCACCGGCCTCATTCCTAAGAAATATGATGATGAACTCAGGCTGATTCACTACTTCTCTCACCCTGCAGGTTCATCAGTCAATGATATATTTGACAACCATATCAGCCCAAGATTTACTACTCTTCCCTGGATCAGGTGGCAGATGTCATTTAGAATTAATCCAACCAATGGCTTTGCAAGTTGGACATTCTGTTGGCAGTTCGGTTTTCTCCCATAAGACAGGACAATTGGCCTTATTTGGGTTTTTAGTTTGAAGGAAAAAATCTTTTTTCAACACTGCCATGCCAGTGGAGTACTTTGTGGCTTGTGTTAGATTTGAACTGCTCAGCACAGCTTTCCCTTGGTGTTGGCAACAGAGTGCACCTCTTCAATCAGCAGAGGTGACATGTGCCTGACATACAAGGCCATGTCCAACCCAGAATTAATGGACATGCTCCACCTCAAAAAATCCAAATCCACCAAAACCACTAGAGCAAGCGACTTAAACCTTAGCACGGATATAAATAGGACGTGCTGGAGGGATAGATTTATCACTCAGAGACTCCCTATGCTGTGGAATAAAATCCCGGTCCATGTGAGGCAGAGCACCTCGCTGACTCTGTTCAAGAGAAATCTAGACCTGTGGATGGGAGATCGTAGGTTTACCCCGGGAATCATCTCTGGGTCACTGCTGGACAGAGGCATAACAAACTAATGGGCACAGTATTTTTTCATATAAGGGGTGGCGTAAGCCACAATAATTTGGGCTAGGCTTATAAATGCCTTAGGGCAGATAGCCTAGTATAAACCTATGAACCTATGTAAACTACCTGGTTGATTTTTGATAGCAGCTGAGAGGCAGGAAGGGGCAGGGCATGGCAGCCTTCAAAGAGCTGTGTGGTAATACAGGAGAACCCTTGACCAATGACAAGTCAGAAGGGCTGAGTCTGGCCTTAAATTTTCTGGGGATAGAAGTTGATACCAGTGATAATTCTTTTAAATGTCTGCCAAATAATTTGGAGCAAGTTCAGCAATTGCTTTGGAAATTTCTGGTCATCAATAAAGCTCTCACTTTGGAAATTATGCAGCTTTCCATGCTGTTCAGTTTTGCTTACAGGGCAGTTGACCAAAGAAGGACTTTTCCTCCGGTATGTTTCTGACTTGTTGAAAGGAAACAAGCCCAAACATTACAAGGTCTGTCTGAGCAGAAGTGTCAAAGATGATGTCCAGCTCTGGTTCATTGTCCTGAACCAATTCAATGGTGTGTCTTTTTCGCAATCCCTTGTGTTTCATGCAGTGAGCTTAATCTTTTTATAGATGTGCAAAGGGGTCAGGAATGAGGGGATACTTCCAAGGCAGCTGACTTGCTGAAAAATAGTCAGACGAGAAGAGGAAGGATATTACTTTCCTGGAGATCTGCCCTATCTGTGTTGTCATGTTAGTATGAAGGACAAATTATGCGACAGTAGATTAGTATTTCCCTCAGATTATGTCACAGCTGCCCATGACAACATGAGCTCACTCTGTAATTAGGCTATTAGTTTTATTGAGTTTAGAAATCAATCTTTCTTTATCAAGCATGCATATTCCTGGTTGAGACAAACCTATAGCTGATAATCTTTCCTGTTTTCAGTTCACCATGTTTCATCTGCTGGCCAAGCATGCAGAACCAAAAGGAGTGGCAATTCCTCCAGAAGTTTGGTTAACTGGAGAGGTGTAGCAGCAGCTTTGCTGGCCATGTCATGGGCAGCAAAAATAACAGGAAGATCGATTTTTTTATCACTTCAAACTTTTAGGATTTTTTATAATTCCTTGCCCTCTTGTCACAGAAGTTGTTTTTTTTTTTTTTCATTGGTCCTTCACTTCCTGGTTCTTGGTTCCTCATTAGGAGTCAACTAAAGCATTACAGGTTCAATTACTGGTTTTGGGATGGATGGAACTTTTCTGGGTCTTCAGGAAATATCCAACCAAAGGATGAATGGCAGACTGATCAAGGGTTGGGAGAATATTTGTGAGGCTTCACAAGATTCCAGGAGGACAATAGGGAGACGCCTCCCCAGCATCACTGTTTGGTGCTTATTTAACACAGTGCCTGAGTTTTGTACCTTTGCCACACTGGCTGCTTTGTTCATGATTTCATGTCATTATTTATATGAGAGTGTCTTCTGTGCTAGCGAATTACTACACTCTCTGTGTTGGGATGACCTTATTCACAGGCAGTTTATTCTGGTATGGGTGAAGAAATCCAAGACTGGACAATTGGGAAAGGGCAGCATATCTGCCTAGACAAATAGAAGTGGCTGGCCATTTGCTCAGTTCACTGGTTCAGATTAATGCACATGATCACTCTCAAGGGCACTTGGTCTGGACCAGTTTTCACCTGGGAGGGTGGCAGGCCATTTAATTTGAGAGAGATCAATCTCTTCCTAAGAAAGACCATCAAGAGACAAGGTATACATCCTCCACTTTTTTAGAACAGGCTGCACTTCCAACTTGGACATGGAAGGGCATTCTGATAAGGTCATGCGTAAAACAGGAAGGTGGGTGTCTGTCATCTTTTTATCATACATAAAGCACTAACCTTTATTTCTGTTTCATAGAAGGAGGTTATCTGGATGTTGAGACATTTCTTCTCCAAGAGAGCCACAATCCAAGCTTTGGTCTGCTGGCTGGGCACTCTGGTTTGTTAGACCATTACACAAGTTTAGTTCATTCATTTGGCTTCTGGGTTTGCTATGGCTTCAATTTTGGGAGATCTGGCATCAACTCGCAGCAAAGAAAACCTTGCCTAAGGTTTAGGTAATCCAGCTCAGGGGTAATGACTTGGTCCAGGCTCCTAAGAAAATTCTCCTAGCTAGAATACTTTCCAATATCCACAGCATACACATGGTTTTGTTTTGGTCATCCATTGTACCAAGAATCCACTGGGAAGGAGCTAGGAGTTCCAGAGTGATTGAGATGCTCAGGGAGTTCATTAATCAAACTACAATGGTTGCTCAAGGGATACAATTTCATATCATCCACCACAAAGATCTCTATAGATTGGACTCTTATTTTTATGCCAGTGACAAAATACACTTGAACAAGCTATGTTTTGATCTGTTTAGTTTAGACATCATTGCTGGCCACCAAGGCATACTTCAAGAATTAACCCTCTCCTCTCTTTTAACAGCCTTGGATGTCTAGGCACAAGGCTGGCTGGGGGAATGACATGGTGGCATACCAGGTTGGTGGCAACATTATGGCTTCACTCTACTTTTTTCCCCACTATTGCTGCCAATCACCCTCGACTCATCTTCAGTTGGCCTCAGTTTGACTGTTGGAGATATCATGAGGTATTTGTGTTGGAAAAGAAGAATTAAATGATTTTCCACAACTTCTGCAGTTACTTGTGTCACGCACTCAGTCCTGTAGAGGTTAGCCAGAACAGGCTTGGTCATGCCAAACAGCTTAAGAGTTAATGCTTAATGGTTGTTTGTTGATATATATGAAATTACTGTGGTGTCTTTAATGTTGTCAGCAGTATTGTGAATAAAGGGTCACAAAGGCACTACTGTGTGGTCAACTCAGCTCAGTAGACAAGGGCATCTTACTTGTTAGTCCCATTTGTCTGTGAGGTAGGGGGTAGGGGACAGTCCTAAGGCTCTGCTTCTTATAACAAATGGTGTGGCCTTCTCTGCAATTTCATCAGCAACTCAAAAGCCCTTCCATCCCACCCCCATGGCTGGGGTTTTTAGGAGGCAGCCTTACTGCTTCACTCCCTCTTGCTTTCCCCTATTGTTCAGTGGCCTTTACTCACCTTCAGTTGGCCTCAGTTTGCCTGTTGGCTATATCAAGAGGTATTTGGGTTAGAAAGGAGGGATTTGACAGTTTTTCCTACCAGGTCTGAGGTAGCTTGTGTGGTGCATCTGGTTCTGTAGAGGTCAGTTGGAAAAGGTTTGGTCACAGTAGCTGTCTCAAGAGTTAATGGTTACTGGTTGTCTGTTGATATGTTATATCTAAAATTACTGTGGCATCTTGAAAGTTGTCAGTAGTATTGTGAATAAATGGTCACTAAGGCACAACTATCTGGTTACTGACTCAGCTCAGTGGACAGTACTGATTTTGAAATGCATAACTGTGAATCAATGGATCACTCATTAATGAAACGAAGAAATAAGTTTATTAACAGAGACATTCTTGCACTGAAAAGCATGGCGTTTGAGAGAAGGTCATTACAAGTGATGTTAATTGTTCCTTTTGCTCTTGACACATTGTAAGCTAGAACACTGCAGGGGGAAGAATACATACCATTTTTATTCAATCACTGCAGAATCGCCTACTTTAATGACATAATCAAGATGGTCTCGGTTAGAATCTGCCTATATCTTATTCTAAAATGTATTTTTTACCACAAACTAATTGTGCATCAGTAATAGTAGTATTTGGTCTGGTATCAGAAAGACTGTATTTTTGGGGCATGGCCAAGATGCTGGCTGGTTAACAGCACATTTCCGTAGCTCTAACTTATATTTCTAACAGAAAATTTAAAAAATGTAGGCTAGTAGACATACAAAAACTCACCGATTTATATCTCCTACAGTTAGAGGATAACTACATTGGATTATTTCTTCAGTTGTTGAATTTTCTGTCAAAATCTCTACAGAAAGGGCTTTGATATCTCCTCAAGAAGATGTCATTCCAAGAATAATTCACAGGACCAGTCAGTGAAAAAGGAACTTCAAACACTGCTTACAACCATGAACGATTTGCCTTTAAAACTAGACAAAATGGACAGCAAGCTGGATTACTTCATAGAAGAGAGTATTAAGCAAATGGAGCATTTAATAGACATGACAGTGCACCATAAGATGCAGATTGTTGGTATGGAAGAAACCTTACATGACTTAGAAGGCAGAGTTACAGAAGAGGAACTTCAAGTTGATTTTTTACTGAAACAAAACACTTCTTTACTAAACAAAATTGATGATGTAGAAAATAGATAAAGAAGGAACAAATCTATGAATATATGGATTATCAGAAAATTTTGAGGGAGACAACATGATTAACTTCCTTACATCTTGGTTACCTAACATCTTAAATTTACTGGAGTCTCTCTCCTTTGGTATAGAAAGACCCCACAGGTCACTCACATCATCTTCTGCTCCTAAAAAGGTAAACCCAAATCCAAAATATCTAACAGTACAGTTTCTTTATTCTCAAGATAAAGAACTAGTACTGAAAACAGCATCGGCAAGTTCAATTAGGTTTAATGACGGCATTATAAGATTTGATAACGGCTACTCATCTGCTCTGATTTCAAGAAGAAAAGAACTGTTACCATTAATACAAGAACTAAAAAAGAAACATTTCAAAGTTAATATTTTCTTTCCTGCAAGACTCCAAATCTTTTTTCCCAGATGACACTAAAACTGTTAATACCTAGGACTCTGATGTTTCTTATCCAACAACTAACAATATTTTAAATCAAACTGAAGATATGGAATGGCCGAGTCTTTTACTTAAGCGTCAAGCAGACAAGAATCACCAAAAATTAGTGGACAAGAAAGAGAGACTGAAAGACAAACTTTTAACTGTTGTTCCTTTCTTTTCATATCAATATGTATATTATTGCAACCAAATCTTACCAAAAGAATCTTCACTTTTATTATATCTCCAAAGGAAGAAGGCAAATGTGTCTTAATTTTTATTCTTGTCTCTCTTCCTTTTGCAGTATTTTCATAATTTAACAAAACATGACACAGCAGTTAACATAGATTAATAATTATTAGAAGAATGCTTAAAGTGCCATTCTAAATACTATTAAAACAGTAAAGTAAGGGGGAAATTGAAGAAGTAATAAACAATGCAATTTCATATATGCTAATCTGTTCATGCACAGTTTCAATGTTTAATTTAATACCAAAAAGATAAAAACTAATTAAAGAGAAACAGAATTCCTTCTAGAGAATAAAATATACTTCATTCATTGGTTTATTATATTTTCATGAAAAAAGACAGTATGTTGTTTATAGTTGTTTTAATGTATTGTTTACCCAATATATTATAAAAAAAAGAAAAAATGACAAATGGCTATAGAAATGCTTCTTTAGTTACTAAGTTACTTCAGAATAGCTTCGGTGGTTATATTTTTTATTTGAAACATAGTAGTAAATGTTTATAAGGAAGTGATGCGTAAGTTTCCATTTTCATGCTGATATGATTTACATTCATGCCTGTACTACTTTCAGGCTTTTATAAACTGTAAGAGATTGTTTAAATGATTATAATATGAATGCTAACTGTCGTTAGCCACTTTATGAGTGCGAGACACTTTCCAGATGTTTAAAATTGCTTACTTACGTTTCTCTCTCTGCTTCCCGCCAAGATCGTGTGCTAATATGCTTCTTTTCTGCCTAAGTGCTTTTCACGAGCTATAACTGTTTTTTTTTATATAGATTAAACCCCTTTTTGAAAGTGCAAATTAGTTAAAATGAAAATAAAAGGCTCAGATGTGACTTAAGTGCTCTAGTTAAAAGTCAAACTAGAGCCTTTGGTGGTGTCTGGTTATTTAAAGTGACACTGATCCTTTTTTAGGCTAAAATGCTCTGTATAAATAAAAACAATAAATTTTGAATTATTTCTTATTCTTTTAAAGGTAATATGATTTAAATATTATTTATAAGAAAATAAACGCAGTTCCATATGTATCTTTTTCCTCCTACAGATTATTGGAATGATATCTTTTTAAATGCAACATATAACCATTGAATAAGAGAAGTTGTTTACAAAGATAATATCTCAAAAGTATTGTGGAACATCTTTAAAAATATATACCTTTCTATAAGACAAAATGTATGGAAGAGAGATTAAAGTTGAAATAAGTCTGTTAATAGTAAGAAAAGTGAGCACAAGCAGAGCTGGGGATCACAATAATGTAAAAAACCCATTCTTTTTCCACAAGCCACTGTAGTACAATGAAAACTTTTATTAAGCAAGATACACACAATCAGATAAGCACTTTCACCTCTGCTAATTCACTGACTTCTTCAGACAAAGAAATAAGGATGAAACAACTCTTTAAATACTAAATTACAGCTTATGCAACTAAACCATTGCCAATTAATGTTAAAACATGCCCACCAGCACACACATAGTAAAGCAAAGTAAAACGTAGGGCATTAGAAAGATGAATTTTATTTATTGTGTGCTTTGCATGAGATTATGCTAATACTGTTTCCACATTTATCATATTGTGTGTGTATATATATATATATATATATATATATATATATATATATATATATATATACTTTTTGATACTAGTTTTATTATATACAGGTTTTTACATAGTTTTCAGTAATTCAGAGATTTGTGAAGGTTTTATGCTTTACTATGAACTGAATGTGCTGGTAGGCATGTTTTAACATTAATTAGAGGCACTGAATTAGCAGAGATGAAAGCACTTATCTGATTGTGTGTGTCTTGCTTAATAAAAGTTTTCATTGTACTACAGCAGCTTGTGGATAAAGAATGGATTTTTTTACATCGTGATCCCCAATTCTGCTTGGGCTGACTTTTCTTGCTATTTTTGTGACTTATTTGTTGTTTTGGATAAGTCTGTTAAAGTTGATCTTATATTTTACTGAAAATATAAACTCTCTGCTATGCAGCTTAGGCTATAATTTCAGTTTTCAGTCTCATAGTTTATTTTCTATGTTGATTGTGGTTAATTAGTAAGTTATTGAAGTTTGGGGTCACAAAAGTAATGACTGATGTTAAAAAGCAGTAGACCATTTTTAATATTTGCAGACTGATTTAAATCCTGCTGCGCTAACAATGATACAAGGTCTTCAATAACACTATTTAAAGTTTACTCTCTATTATTCTGAGCTTGTTCAGTGTTATTATGATTAGAGTTTGAGAAGCATTAAAAATAGGAAATGTCATACTGACCTGATATAATTTCATCGTGAAGACATCTGATTAAATTATTACTATTTATGTGATAAGAAGTATCTTGTGAAATACATATTTACTGTGTCTCATCCTCTCTTTCTCTCTCTCTCATTACTGGACTATGTTTAAAATAGGTTTTTATTCATCTAGTTTTATATGAGAACTGTATCAGTTTATCTTTTATAGTGACAGTTGCTTGTCAAATAATATACGGATGGCACATCAGAAAAGTATAGCAGTGTTCATAGCACTATTAAAAGGGAAAAAGTATTTCCCTGGTTTCTTCATCATTTTCCACACAGTTAATAAAAATAAGCAAATAAGTGCACTGCTTGTTTGAGTAAAGAGTATTGGGAACAATTAATTATAATTGATGTGTCATTCATTCAACTTGTAAATTGACATTTTATATTTATTATTAATAACATAACTTGAAACTACTGCTGTTAGTTGGCAGCTCATAGCATTCAGTAGTGAAGTAGCATATCAGTTACTTTTGTGCTAAGTTGTCAGTTAATCTTTTAAGTATATAATTTAAATAGTATGTCTCATACGGTAATAGGACAACTTTGTACTTACATATTATTTAGTTAGATAGTCCTTAATTTTATATATGCTTTATATCTCAATTAAAATAGATGTTTTTATAATACTGTAATTAAACACTACACTCAGTTTATAAATCTTTAATACCTTTTCTTTGTTTCAGAAACAATTGATTTATATATTATACTTTTCCAAGTCAAACTAAATGAATCTTTTGAATTTAAGGGTATAAACTTGATATAAAATGTATAATCTGGTTAGATGTAATGGTTTAAAAAGTCACTTTGACAAAAATATTAAATATTAGATAGACTAAGGAATGAGTTGGATGGGGTTATTAGGGGTTCTATTCCTCCCACTGATAGTATAGACTGTTTTTTAATCAAAAGTTGATGCATTGTTTCTTTTTTCTTTCTTATTGGGTGTCTGTAAGTTATAGAACTTTTGCTATATTGGATGAGATCAAGTCACTCTCTTTAGTATTTTTTTTTTCATTCTCTCTGGTTAAATTACAAATAAATGGCTAAAACATTCTAAATAATAGCCTGTTCATGAAATGTATTTCCATTAATGTTAATGGTTTAAACAATAGCAGTAAAAGGGGAGTCTAATTAAATATTTGAACATTTTTTAATGGACAGATAGAATTCTTACAGGAAACCTCTTTTACAATAAGATTAGGTTGATTTAATTTTAGCAATTATACAGTCTTAGTTCACATCAGAAACAAAAGATAAGAGGTGTTATGATTTTTTGGAAAAAATCCACTTTAAAGCCTCAAATTTTAAATACTTATCAAGATAAGTCAGGAATGATTTGCATGGTAACAGAGATGAATTTAAAAATATACACTCTAGTACATCTTTAATGGAAACCTGCAGTAGATGAAAGACATTATTCAACATTCTAAAGGAAATGTAATAATTGTTGGGAATTTTAATTAAATACTGAATGATAGAGATACAAACACTTTAAATAGACACAGGAAATCAGCAACATCAAGAGCTTTATCTGACTTCATTGCCTTGTTTAATATAGTAGATATAAATGAATATGTTGAACCAGATTCATTATTTTGTACATGCTATTCACATCATCATGCACTCATTCAAGAACTGATAGTGTATATATCAAGGGACTCAGCTATAAAGTTAGACAAAGTCAAAGTAATTGCATGCCCATTTTCAGACCACAATGCCATTACATTTGATTTAGAAGTAAACTCAAGTCAGAGGTTACCTATTACTAGAATACCTTCTTATATAACACATTTAAATGATTGTAAGGAATTTTATATAAAAAAATTGAAAGCTTTTTAGAAATTAATTACACTGAAGATTCTTCAGAGGTATACGAATGGGATTCATTGAACTCATTTATATGGCAAAACTCTAACATGGTATAGTAACAAGAGAAGACAATGGAATAAAGATTTATTGAAATTACAAACAAATATTGATAAGATCTAACTTAACATTCAAAAAGAAAAGAAACACTTAGCCAATCAAATTAAAGAGTTAAATCAAAAATATGTAGATATATTGCATAATAAAAACACGATACATCTGGAGAACATTAAACTTAGTTCTTATTTGATGAAGCCTAGTTAACAGAAAAGAATATCTAATAGAACTAAAAAAATAATAAAGTCAAATCAAATAAAATACATGTATATTTCAGGCATCAAGAAAAAAGTATCAGACTTGGAAGGAATATTGGAAGCCTTGAAAATACATTTTCATAATATTAATTTGCGAATTATAAAAGTAGAACCTATAAACATAAGATCTTTTTTTAACAAAATATCAAAACTAAGTCATTACAACAGCATATACAATTAATTGATAAAAAATAACAATGAATGAGCTTAAATATCAAATTAATAAATTAAAACTTAATAAAGCTCCTGGTATAGACAATATTATTCCAGAAGTGTTTAAATTAATAACAATAGAAGCTTTAGTTCTGTTGTTAAAAGTGTTCAATGTAATAATGGAAGCTTTTGATAAACCTTCTTTTTGGAAATATATAGTAATAACTCCAATACTGAAATCAGAGAAAAGTGCAAATGAATGTTTTTCTTATAGACCTTTATCTCTTTTAAATTTTGATTACAAAATATTTATGGCAATTCACACATAGGATTAAACAGTTTTTTCCTTTGTTAATAAATGGGGATCAAACTGGTTTCATAAAATGTAGAACTACTTTTGAGAATATTAAAAGAATCCTTACACTGATTATATAAATCTCACTCAAACAGGTATGACCCTGGTGAGTCTAGAAACAAACAATGCATTTGATTCAGTAGATTGGAATTATTTAATAATAGCTTTAGAAAAATATGTTTTTTTCACAAACGTTTACACAGTTAATAAAATTGCTTTATGATAATTTCCCAGCTTATGCTAAGATTGGTTCACGTCTTGCTACCTTTAGAACAATAACTAAAGGCACAAAGCAAGGCTGCCCTTTATCTCCATTGTTGTTTGCTTTGGTCATAGAACCCTTTGCAAATTATATCAGGGTAAATTTAAAGTTATACAAACTAGGAACACACTAGAAATAAAAATTCAGCTCTTTATGGATGACATCTTTCTAACCCTAAATGACAGTGATAAATCATTAAAAGTGCTACTGACGTCAATTGATTTCTTTCAGCCTAGTTCTGGATTTAAATTTAATTAAGGTAAACAAATATCAATATATCCCTCTTGATAAACTCAAAAATCTAGGGATTATTTTAACCAATGATAGCCGTGGTGGTGCAGCAGTAGCTTTGTTGCTTCACAGCAAGAGGTTCTCATGTTTGATTCTCGGCTGGAGTGCCTTCTGTGTGGAGTCTGCATGTCCTACCGATGGTAGAGTGGCATTCAAAAGACATGCGTGAATGGGTGTGATTTCACTGAAGGTTGGGCTGGCAACTCAGCACCATAAAAGTCTACTGCCAATCATTAGCGGACCAGAGTTCCACTGTGGCAACCCCTAACTGGGAAAAGCCGAAAAGACAAAAAATAAATAAATAAATAAGCAAAAGAAATATTACTAATTATAACAATATATTAAAACATAGTCTCATATAAAAATATAATAAATTCTTTTTTTACTATGAAGGGTAGACTGTATGTAATTAAAATTATTACTTTTCTGAAAATAATATATCTTATACATGCCTTATCTATTCCCTCTCTAAAAAGCATACATATCAGTTTAATAAAATAGTCTTACATTTTTTATGGCATCCTAACACACCAAGTAATTACCACTTAAGTGATTGGTAGGTGGGGCCATAAAACTTCCTGATTTTGACATCTATGAGCTGTCATCTACTATAAAGCCAATATTTTTTATGGTTAAACACTTCATATTCAGCTAGATGGAAACAGTTGCATGAAAGCATCTGATTAAATTCAAGTCTTTTATTGTCGCCTCAACACACAGATATGGTACCTAATAATTTTCTTTGGATGTTGAGAGAATATATAGTTGATAATAACAAATGTATAATGTCTACATTTATATCTGCTATTTCCTATTGCCTGTGTTAAGAATAATAACACCTTTGATGTGACCATAATCAAAATTCTAAAATAGTATGCTTAATATACTAGCATCAATTGATACAAACTGAAAAACTTTTAACAATGGAACAAGTTAAGAATAAATTTAATTTAGATAGCAATAAGTGGTTAGTTGTACAGGAATTGAGACAATATGTTATAAGTAGATTAATGAATCCAATCACTATGCAAAAAGTTCCAAGGGTTAAAGAACATCAAATTGTTTAAGGAAACCATATTGTTCAAGGAAAAATATAAAATAGTTAAAAGTACAAAAATCTAATAAAGTGAAAATTTGTGGGATTATTATAAAATAATTAATAATTATTTTCCTAATGATAAAAGATTAATATTTGTAGCCTGTAAACAAACTTTGCTGTCAATTCAGTGGAGGTTATTTTCATGGAAATGTCTTCATCGAACTTTTATAACACCTCAGAAAATTGTGTTAATGTTTAAGCAAGAAATAGGATGTTGGAGGTGAGAAATGAAGCTAAAGGCTGAATGGCAACATATGGTTTTTGATTGCTACTTACTTAACTTTTTGTAATAAATAAATATTTTTTTTTACAAACAGTATTTAATGATAACTTTCAGTTGTCTAAATCTTTAATTTTGTTTAATGCACCTATACCACCATGCATTTTCAGATCATAGTTTCCACTTCAATGGACACTCCTAGCCATTGCTTTCAAGATAATTAAACAGACTAGTGAGTCATTTCCAACATGTAAAGACTTCAAAAGCATGATGTTGGCTGTTGTTCAAATGGAATTAACTATTATGAAGAGAACAGAATGGATCACCTCCTGTTACATCTCTTGGCAAAAAATTGTGGAAATACTAGAGAGAAATGACTGATATATTGTACAAACTTAACTCTAAGTTATTAAACAGATAAATTGTATGTGTTAGTTTAGGAAACCAGGTAAACAGCTGGTTTGTTGGTGTGTTATTTTTTTATATGATTTTTTATGATGTTAACCTAAAAATGTCTGTTTATTTTACTTTGATATAATTAGCCATACTTTATTTTCAAAAAAAAATTCAATAAAAATATTTGAAGTAAAAAAAAAGTATTTTCTATAAAAAATTGCAATAGATAATCTGCAGGAGAATGTCTTATTTTTTTATTATAAAGTGGCACAACATTCCCTCAGAAACGTACTTGTTTCCTCATAATCATTCAATAACATTTATCCTTAAAGATTTTCACAAAGATATCCTGACTTTGAAAGGCACTAAATTGCTGTGTATTTAATGCAGAACTGTCATCATTGCTAATAAACTGGAAGATTAGGCTCATGTAGTACCAGAGTGTTTAGGATAAGAAGCTCAAGTACCTGTTGTTAAATCTCATAAGCTTAACTCCAAAAGAGAAGACACCAGTCTTGGTAAAGTTTTAGAGACATCAGTGTCACATGTTTTATTTGAATTTTATTATATAAGCTATTAATTTAGTTAATGGAATAGTTCTGATGAAGTCCCAATGGATATAAGGATGAAAGTGCTTAAACATTGTATTTTGTGCTGTGATTCAAGTTTTTATTTAATATACTGATGTCTCAAACTTTACGAAGACTGTTGTCTTCTCTTTTGGAGTTATGCTTATGTGATTTAGCAACTCAAACTTGAATATTTTTTATCATAAAGACTCTCTGTGGCACTACGTTGGCTTAATTTTTGCAGTTTCCTGGTGTTATTTTTTTGGCTGCATGGACACACACTGTTGATACTTTTATCAATGCAAAGAATCCAACAAATAAAACTTTAGAGGTGCCACTCTGAAGTGCACATCACAGAAGTGTGAATCCTAGAAATAAATCTCCAATTACTGTCATTGCTCTAATATAGCTTTCACAGTTGTCAACCCATATGGCAATGTGAGTGATAACGAGTGGAATTGTATTTTTTTTTATTAGAAGAACGCAAAAAAGTTTATGTATTGCTATCATACTGGCTGTAATATTTCTAATATTATGAGTATAAAGTAAAAATGTTACCACTCCAATAATAGCACAATATACATGTAGACATGCAGTAACTTAAAATAAATGTTCTACATTGTAAAAAGTGGTCTTCCTATCAGAAATGCAAGACCTCATACTGCCAGTCTCATAAAAGTATAACTTAAAAAAAAAAAAAAAAACAGTGATTTTGGAAAGTCACTGTTACCCACTATTCATTTTTTGCAGGAAGGATTCAATCCTTTGTAGCCTCCACAGGGGAGTTGGGGGCTAAACTCTCACCCACATACCTGTTAACTCCATCATCACTGTACCTTGCAATAATGGAAATAATCTGACATGCTGCAATGTAACAATAAGTATACTTCCTCTTATTATATATAAAGTCTCACTGTTACAAGAACTGCAGTTATAACTCTTTGTTGTTTTTCACAGATCCTTGATGAAGACCAATCAGTACAGGCATATTGTTCAACCGGAATGTGCAATGACCTACTGCACTTTTTCTTTCCAAAACTCAGTTAAGAGATATGCAGTACTTGTAACATACCCATGCATTCAAGGTGGGTATAGCAATTAAGGTAGTAAATGAGTCAGAATTAGCAGAGTATAAGAAAACGTTGCTTTCTTCTGGATCACCATTCTTCTATTAATGTTATAAAATGTTTGCCTCACTCTTCAAATCTGCACTGATCTACCAGTTTTGGCAAAAGCTTTCATCATTCTTTTAGACAGTATACATACAGATCCTTTAAAATGGAAACCGGAAAATATAAAGCTTGGTCTGAACCGCCTTTATCCTTGTTAGATAATACAACCACAACACCTTTCTTCTAAGATGCTAGAATCTCCCAACCCCCTCCCTCATTTTTAAATATTGTTAAACCAAGCTTATCAGATCCTTATCACTTTCTTCACATCCACAGCTTTCTAGTTTTTTTTACCCCATGTGAAACTGGTTTATTTATTTATTTTTTTTTCTTAACCCTTTGTCCAGAGCTCTGTCCAAATCTTTTATGTGCACTAACTTTGAATGTACAACCAGAACATGCAGTATGTGTGCAAGGAAGAGAGTCTGTAAACTGAAGAAGTCAATGAAAAATGATAGCATTTTAAAAAGGAATTTTAAGGATGCAGTAGGGACAGTGAGTCTGTATTCCATATATTACAGTTAGATGAGGATGAATTTCCTATTGTGAAATATTAGATCTTATACCATGGCAAGAGGTATGTGATCTAGATTTGTTCAATCAGGTTGCTGGAAAGTACTGATGAAACTCAAATTGTGCAAGCATCTGGTCAGCCACCATTCAGAACTCCTGTCTAGGAAATCAAGAAACTGCCCAGCTTCTTTAAGTCTCTTCAAAAAAAAGGCCTTAAAAAGTATTTTACAGAGCACCAGCTTTGTACCTGTACTAACCCTGATTAATCACTACTTATTCAATGCCTTATTTAAAGTAATATTGTACGCATCTCTTGCTTATAATAGCTTGCTGCAACCTGTTGTTTTTGTATACTATTACACACTGTGTATATTGTGAGTACCTACTAGAGGGCTTTGTAAATATGTTTGACTCATATCTGTTATGTTCTGTCTGTGTTATCTGGAGCTTTTCTCCCCGTGCCTCTGATGAAAACGGACATATATCCAGTCAGACTATCCCGGTCAACAAATGTATAATAAAATAAATACATAAATAAGAAGCCCCACTCCCACAGTGCTGTATTTTGTAATTCAGGAGACAGCCATAATGAAGAAATACCTCATTATCTGCTAATTTGCATTTCTCTGAATTGCAGTTACCACCACAATATGCAGATCATTGCTGATGGATTGGCATCTCCTCCAATCACTCTCTCACACAAATACAGCACTAACATGCACACACACACACACACACACACAGACAAAGACATGCACACAGACAGACACACGCACACAGACACACACAGACAGACACGCTACAGTCCCACAGTCCATGGAGTTGTCCCTGATTTGTCTGCTGTAGAATAACAGGTTTGCTGTACTTTTAAGAAGCATTTCTAAAGTCTGTGTGTGCATATAAATACCAAGCACATGTTATCCTCGGTGCCATTTTGATGGTGCAGTCAAAGTGTTAACATCTATGTGCATGATAGCAAGGTTGTATACGAGCTGAAGTTACATAGCCTCGTTTATGATGTGTTTGTATATAATAAAGCTGCTTGAACAAGAACCCACAACATTCTCCTATTTCTTCCTGACCTGGCGAGTGACATTTGCCATCCCCCTAGCTAGTGGTTCACTTCATCCTCAGTCCCCATACTAATGGCAGTGCAGTTATGGCACAGTTGCAGTTTTCTTAGTGGCACGTGTTTCCCCCACCTCCCAATCGTCTTACTGAGGCATGGGCCATCATAGCACTCTAGGTTAGGGAACTCCCTGGTGTCTAGTGATTTCACCCATGCCCCAATCCATCTACTGATGTAAGTTCTTTTATGGCACTTGAGGTTAGAGTAACCCCTGATGTCAAGTGATTACCACCCCCCCAGTCCCCAAACTGATGTAAGGGCAGTTATGTCACTCTTATGGCACTCGAGGTTAGAGTAATGCCTGCTGTGTAGTGTCTCCCCAAACTCCCTGATCCTCCAACTTCTTTTGTATTTGGTAAATGAACACACACTTTTGGACATGCTCACTTGCATTACATGGTGGGGCTGGCTATGCTGATCTACGTGCCCAAATGATTATATCGACATCTTTCTGGAGCAGGTTTCAAGTGAGAGGGAGCATATCTCTCTCCCCTGGACTGCCTAACAGTCATCATGATCATGGAGCTGTCCTTAAGTGGTACTGCATAACTTCATGCTAGAGCACCTTGCAGAATCACATTAGGACAATTTCGGAATACAAAAAGGTTATCATATGTACAACAAAGTGTACTCATTACAGTATAAATGCCTGCACAGGTGTTTGTTATGAAGCAAAATACATATATACTTATGTAAAACTGAAGAAATGCATTGGAATACTACCTTACCAGGGATGTTAGTACTGGATAACTTTTTGACCTTTCTAGTGAGGTACACAGTGGCTTCACTTGGTTTGTGATCACTCCTTTCGGTAGATTTAAACACAATTGTCCACTAATGATATAAAGAAAGCATGCCTGAGACACACAGTGTGTCAAAAAAAATAAATAAAAATGTATGTATATATATGTGTGTGTGTGTGCGAGTATATATATATATATATATATATATATATATATATATATATATGTGTGTGTGTGTGTGTGTGTGTGTATATATATACATATATATATTATATATATATGGATTCATATCGGATCGCCGAATGCTCACTTGACCGAAACTCATTTCACATAGGCCAAATGACTGAAAACTCATTTCGCCGAAAACTCATTTAGCCGAAAATAGTACAGGCAGTGTGTATATGCCCTTTTCCCCACTGTAGTGCGACCCTGGAGTTAGAATATATAAGTAGGGGCGTGTGGGGGGCATAGACCCCACCTAATAATGTTAAAAACTACCAACTTACCTAGTTAATAGGAACTGGATAGTATAAAACTATGCTAGGTGGGGACCTATGCCCCCACTTATATATTTATTTATACTTATATATTCTAACTCCAGGGTTGCACTACAGTGGGGAAAAGGGCATATAAATGACTGAATATTAGTCAGACAATAATATTAGAGTTTCATTCTTCTTAATGTTCAGAAAATGCACCGGATTCAAAATTGTGTCGCCTTATTCACTTTTTGTTGAACATGTCCTTGATTTGGTACTTTTCCCTCTATTCATTTAGACTTTGTCCCTGATGCTTTAGTAAAAAAATAGATACAAGTAGATCACTGTGGCATAATTGTATCATGCTTGTGTGGCCTGACATCGCTGACCAAAATGTTATATTGATCTGCTCTGCCAATACTTTATATATATAGTAACAGTGAAGATTGTTCTTTTTGAGATGTTGGTGGTGGAATAAGGTTCATGTCCTTGTTGCTATGTTTTGACTGTAAAGTGAATCAAAAAATATGGCAGTATCAACAAATAGGCTCTACTGTATAGATTAGGTTACAGTAAGACAATGCGAGTCAACTTACATAGATTTCAAGAAGATGGCTGTGTTTTGTGCACACTGTTATTAAAATGTCTTTTTCTGCTTCATATTCAGGTTTCTTTCTCCATGCAAGTATCAAGACTAAGTTGTGTTGAATATGGTAGATTTTCCATGGGTTTTTACATTGCCATACCAGGTAATTTATTTGTTTGTGTGTGTGTGTGTGTGTGCGTGTGCGTGTGCGTGTGCGTGTGTGTGTGTGTGTGTGTGTGTGTGTGTGTGTGTATGCACACGTGTATTTTTCTGGGTGTGTGTGTGTGTGTATGTGTGCACACGTGTATTTTTCTGGGTGTGTGTGTGTATGTGTGCACACGTGTATTTTTCTTTGTGTGTGTGTGTGTGTGTGTGTGTGTGTGTGTATGCACACGTGTATTTTTCTGGGTGTGTGTGTGTGTGTATGTGTGCACACGTGTATTTTTCTGGGTGTGTGTGTGTGTGTATGTGTGCACACGTGTATTTTTCTGTGTGTGTGTGTGTGTGTGTGTGTGTGTGTGTGTGTGTGTGTGTGTGTGTGTGCACGTATATTTTTCTGGGTGTGTGTGTGTGTATGTGTGCACACATGTATTTTTCTGGGTGCGTGTGTGTGTGTATGTGTGCACACGTATATTTTTCTGGGTGTGTGTGTGTATGTGTGCACACGTGTATTTTTCTGGGTGTGTGTGTGTATGTGTGCACACGTATATTTTTCTGTGTGTGTGTGTGTGTGTGTGTGTGTGTGTGTGTGTGCACACGTGTATTTTTCTGGGTGTGTGTGTGTGTGTGTGTGTGTGTGTGTGTGTGTGTGTGTGTGTGTGCACGTATATTTTTCTGGGTGTGTGTGTGTATGTGTGCACACGTGTATTTTTCTGGGTGTGTGTGTGTATGTGTGCACATGTATATTTTTCTGGGTGTGTGTGTATGTGTGCACACGTATATTTTTCTGTGTGTGTGTGTGTGTGTGTGTGTGTACACGTGTATTTTTCTGGGTGTGTGTGTGTGTATGTGTGTGTATGTGTGCACACGTGTATTTTTCTGGGTGTGTGTGCGTATGTGTGCACACGTATATTTTTCTGGGTGTGTGTGTGTGTGTATGTGTGCACACGTGTATTTTTCTGGGTGTGTGTGTGTGTATGTATGTGTGCACACGTGTATTTTTCTGGGTGTGTGTGTGTATGTGTGCACACATATATTTTTCTGGGTGTGTGTGTGTGTATGTGTGCACACGTGTATTTTTCTAGGTGTGTGTGTGTGTGTGTGTGCACACGTATATTTTTCTGGGTGTGTGTGTGTGTGTGTATGTGTGCACACATATATTTTTCTGTGTGTATGTGTGCACACGTATATTTTTCTGGGTGTGTGTGTGTATGTGTGCACATGTGTATTTTTCTGGGTGTGTGTGTGTAATATCTGTCCCTGGTCTTTAATTTTATCCTTGATTCTTTTTTTTTTACTCAGATGATTTTTATTTTAAATTTGCAACAAACAATAAATGAAAACTTATCGCAGTTTACAATCAAGTTAGATAATTAACTATATACAAATTTACATTTAGCCTGACATTTTAAAACTTGTGTGATAACAGATTACACAGATATAGTTTAATTAAAGTTACATAGTACTTGCTTCATGAGGAGGTTAGATCCATTTGCAAAGTATCAAAGTTAGAACTTTTTTCCAAGGGTTTTTAGTTAATGGTCTAGGAAACCGTCTTAATTCTTTGGTTTTTATTTCCATTAAGGCTGTCATCTTCAATAGACATATGAAATATTCTTTGTTAGGAGCTGTGGTAGAATTCCATCTCTTTGTTATACATTTCCTAGCTATAGCTAGTATAGTCCAAAGTAAATGAAGGTCAGTCTTATTTGAAGAATAAGCATTATCAGTTATATTCAGTAATAAAGCCTTGGTCGTTACAAAATTATCTGTATAAATCGCCTGCAAGAAATGTTAATACTTTCCCAAAAGGGTTTCATTTTTATACAATCGTAGAAAATGTGAGACCAATCAGCTTTATTATACTGTTGACATCTCCAGCATAACCCATCATTAGAAGGATTGATTTTTGAAACTTTATCAGGGGTTTAAAAGGATCTATGAAGGAATTTCCAGGTACATATTCTCCAATAATGAGAACAAGAAGTTAATTTTACTGAGAGAAGTAAATTAGATTTATTTTCTGAAATTAACTGAATCATATATCCTTCAGTAATGCATTGCCAATATGCTGGTTTAGGTTGTGTTTTGTAATTTTTTATTAGATTATATAAATATGAAGTACCATTTTCCAATTTCTTATTACTATATAAAATTTCAAACAGTCTAGATATAAAATTTGGTGTATTTGAAAAAGAAGACTTATTATCCTACATAGATCCTTGGAGTACGTCAATACATTCTGAAGCATTAACCATTCATGAGAATTCACTTTGTAAGTTGACATCATATATTGTAAATCCCATACTTGCTGATTTTTTAGACAGTGTAACCAACAGATTAGATTTTTCTACTCCCAGGAGAGGAATACATAGGTTCATAGGTTCATACTAGGCTATCTGCCCTAGGACATTTATAAGCCTAGCCAGAATGTGTTTGGCTTTCTCCACCCATTTTAAATTTATTTTGCTATGCCCTTTTTTGAGGTTAGTATACTGTGCCTCTGTCTAACAGTGACACAGAAGTGATACCCGGGGTAAACCTACGATCTCTCATCCACTCATCAAGATTCCTTTTGAAGAGTCAATGAGGGACTCTGCCTAACTTGGACTGGGATTTTATTCCAGAGTGAAGGGAGCCTCTGGGTTATGAATCTGTCCCTCCAGCATGTCCTATTTATTTCAGTGCTGAGGTTCAAGTCTCTCGAGCGCGTAGCCCGATGGGATTTGGATTTTCTGAGGTGCAGCATGTCCATTAATTCCGGGTTGGACATGGCTTTATACATCAGGCACAGATTGCCTCTGAACAGGTGGTATGCCACTGAGTAGAGCTGGAGTTTCTTTAACCAGGCAGCATATGGCATCTGTTTGAGCCCTTTGATCCTCTTGGTGAGGTACTTTTGGGGTCTTTCCAGTTGCTGCAGGTGTCTGGTAAGGTACATCCCAAAAGGGGCATTGTACTCAATTATGGACCTGATGTGGGATGAGTAAAGAGGCACGATGACCTCCCCTGATCTAGATGTGAATCCCTTCATGATTAGGTGGGCTATATAAAATGTTTTTCTAACCACTTTGGCCACGTGGTTGTCAAATGAGAGATTGCTATCAGCTTGGGTCCCCAGGTCCCTAATTACTTCTTCTGTACTTAATGGATTACCACCTATGTGGTAATTTGTGGGCACTTTGTTTTTGCCAAAGGGGATGAATATACACGTTTTGGCATTTAGCTTGAGGCCATGGCTCTGGCACCAGTTCTCTGTTTCTATGAGGCCCTTTTGGAGGATGCTTGTGTCAGCTGGAGAGTCAATTATGGCGCCCAGTTTGCAGTCATCTGCGAACTTGGTCAGCCACAGTCCTTCCGTGTTGGCCTGTACCTCCGAGAAATATATACCGAACAAGAGAGGTCCCAGGACTGAGCCTTGTGGGACACCACTTGTAACTGGTTTTGAGTCTGACATGGCTCCAGCAATTCTAACCATGTGGGTTTTGTCCTTGAGCCAGTTTGCAATCCATCTAGTGACATAGGGGTTTATATTTAAGCTGGTGAGCTTATCTATAATGCCCAAGTGGGGTATTGTATCGAAGGCTTTTGCGAGGTCCAGGTAGGCTGTGTGGACCACCTTCCCATCAATGGCCTTGGTGACTGTTTCAAAGAAATCAACCAGGTTTAAGAGGCACGATATGCCCTTAACAAAGCCGAACTGGGTAGGATCCAGTGTCTGTAGGTCCCCAATATCTTTATTTATGAGGTCCATGATGATCCTTTCCATAGCTTTGCAGACCAAGCTAGTCAGGCTTATGGGGCGATAGTTCCGTTGAGGCACCACCTTTATGGAGAGGGACCATTGTTGCTGTACGCCACTCTTTGGGCACATATCCTGTAGCAAGGCTGAGATTGAACAGTAGTTTTATGTTTGGGTTTAGCTCTTCTTGGAGTTCATGAAGGACGCAGCCCGGGACACCGTCTGGTCCCATTGATGCTGTGTTTTTTGCTTTGGAGAGGGCGGCTCTTACCTGAGCATGTGAGATGTCAGGGGGGCAGCACTCTGCTGGGATAGATATTTGCCCTTTTGGTGGGGAGGGGGGGGGAGAAGTTTGCGCTGAACCTGTCAGCTAGGATGTTGGCAATGTCTGTGGTTTCGGTGTATTTTTTGTCATTTAGGGCTAATTCTGAGCATATCTGGGAATTACCACCCAGGTTCCTAACATAACTAAAGAAAGCATTGTGATTATCCTTAGTGTCCTGTGCAATTTTTCTCTCGAAGCTGGCCTTAGACAATTTCATGAGTGCCCGTAGTTTTTTTGCTAATACTGATCAGTGATGCCTTCCCTTTTTGGGATTTTGCTCTATCATTTAGTAGCTTCCTCCTTCTATTGTATAGTTTATGGTTGAGGTCCACCAGACAGGATGTCTGCCTTTGGAGGATTGGGTCTTGGATTTATTTGGGATTGCATGATCCATGCATTCCTGAAGGTGTTCATAGAATGCGTTTATAAAGGATTCTGTGGTCTGGGCCGTATTTTCCACTGGCCCTGGGGCTTTGAAGAATTCCACCTCGGTTTTGAGGAGTATGAAATTTGCTTTAGAGAAGTTTTTCACTGTGGTTTTCTGGGCAGGGGGTAGGGTCGGGATGTGAATATCCAGTGAGATTAGTTTATATTCATTGCATTTCATTGCAAGTCACTTTATTTATTTACATTTGTTGACCGGGAGTGTCCAACTGGACATAGATCAATTTTCAGTGGAGGCCCAGGGAGAAAAGCTCCACAGTTAAAATAAACACACAGTAGTTACATTGGATTACATAGCGATTAACAATATAACATAGCAATTACTTATAACATATTTACAGATGAAGAACATAGTACATCAGTAGACAACTAGAATCTTTATCTGTGAAGTACATAATAGACATTAACAAATGTTACAATAAGAAGTTCCTGCTGTATAATAAGTACTAGGCTTTATGAGCATCTGAGCTTGCTATAATTAAGGTAGTTAGTGGAGTGGCAAGAAAGGTAGTGGTTGGATGGGGTGGGTGATATTAGAGTGGGAGTTGCAAGGGCACGGCCAGCATGTTTTTAGGTGCGCTTTTAGTAAAGTTTTGAAGTGGGTGCATGATGGTACGGAGGTAATTGTGGGTGGGAGGAAGTTCCATAATTTGGCTATGGTGCAAGAGAATAGTGCTTCTCCAGCAGAGTTATTGGCCTTAGTGATCTGCAAGTGATTTTTATTGCTGGATCTTAGTGGTCTGGTGGTGCGATAGGGTTGGAGTAGATTCTGGAGGGATGGGACATTTAGTGGATGGTTTACTAGTTTGTGGGAGAGTGAGAGTTGATACCATTGAAGGAGGAGAGGGAGTTCAAGCCAGTCCAGTTCAGCAAGTGAGAGACAGTGGTAAGTATGGTAGGATGCCCCTGTGGCGAATATGGCGGTTTTGTTGTAGCAGGCCTCTAGCTTGTTTAGATCGCATTGCCTTAGGTTGGTATATATTGGAGAGGCATAATGTAGGGTGGAGATAAGGTGGGAATTTGCTATTGAAGTCTTTGCTGCATTGATGACAAGTTGCTCATTTCTGTATAACGCTCCTAGTTTTTTTGTGGACTTTTTTATGGTCATGGATATGTGAATGTCAAATTTTAGTTTGTCTATTTCTATTCCTAGCAATTTGGTGTGTTCAGTTGGGTATATAGTGGTGTTGTCCTTTGCTGCAATGTTAAAGGGAGAGTTGTTTTGAGTATGTTTGGTGGGTTGGAAGATGAGTAGTTGAGCTTTGTTTGGGTTGAGTATTAATTGGGCATCGGATAACTAAGTTTCAACAGAGGGAAAGGCTTCCTGTGTGACTTTTTGCAGTTTGGGTAGGGACTGGGCTGAGCAGATGATGGTTGAGTCATCTGCGTATTGTATGAGTGTGCCATGTTTGGTGGCAGAGGCTAGATTATTGGTGAAAACAGAGAAGAGTAGGGGTCCAAGGATGGATCCTTGGGGAACCCCTATGGAGACAGGTAGTTGGGGAGATATGTCATTCTGCCATACAATGGATTGTTGGCGGTCAGACAGGAAACTCAAACCAGTTGGTGACTGATTGAGAGAAGGATAGGTTATTGAGGACAGAGATAAGTTGTGTGGGACCATGTCAAATGCTTTAGCTAGGTCTAGGAAAGTAGCAGAGGAGAGATAGCCATTGTTTTTATGCTGAAGGATAGTGTTAGCAAAGGAGAGTAAGGCAGTGTTTGTCCTATGGTTTGGTCGGAAACCATGCTGAGTATTGGAAAGGAGGTTGTTAGTAAGAAGGTAGTCTGTGACCTGAGAGTGCATGCATCTCTCTAGTATTTTGGAGAGTGGAGAGAGAATAGCTTTGGGGTGGTAATTGTTTAGTTCTGTGGAGAGTCCACCTTTGTGGAGGGAAATTATATGTGATACTTTCCACAGTGTGGGAACGTAACTTTCTGACAAAGATCAGTTAATCAAGATGGATACTGGGTAGGCCAGAGCATCAGCTGCAATTTGTAGGTATTCATTTGGGAGGTTGTCTGCTGCTAATTTGGTGGACTTAAGTTTAGTTAAGAGTTTTTTTTTTTTATGTTGGAGGTAGGTACAGGAGAAAAAGAGAAGGCAGTGGGGATATTACTAGTTGAAGGTGTGGGTTGGAGGGGAGGGGAGGGGGGTTGTGTTGTTTAGCTAGTGATAGTATGGTTTGTGTGAAGTGTTGAATGAGGTAGCAATATATTCTGAGGAGTGAGAGATGTTAGGAGAAAGGGTACTGACTTTACCTGGGTGGAGAATGGAGTTTATCGAGGACCAGAACTGTTTGGGGCTGTGTTGTGAGGAGTCTAGGGCAGACTGTGTAGTATTGGAATTTGTCCTGTTTTCTTAGCTTTTTGACTCTATTGCGTAGGTCTAGGAATTTCTGTCTAGTTGAGGGGGTTTTGGTTTTGCGCCAGTGCTCCCAGGCTTTATCCCTGTTTTTCATTTCTGACTTAGTGGTTTTCTGTAGCCATGGGGTGGGTTGTGCTTTGGTTCTGGAAAGTCTTATGGGGCATGGTAATTAAGGATGCTCAGGAAGGTAGTATTAAAAAATTCAACTGCGTAATCAAGACTGAGGTACTTTAGAGGATGCCAGTTACATTCTTTGAGGGATGAGATGAATGTGAGTGGGATAAAGTATAGTTTTTTACATATTTGATGGTAGATGACAGGTTTAGCTTGATATAGGTATTTTTTGAGTAGAAATGTTGGGGAGTGATCATTGAGACTATCTGATAAGCAGCCCGTTATATATGACTGGGGGCTCTTACTGACTAGTATCCAATCTAGGGTAGTGTGCTTGCTGGAGTTTTTATTTATCCTGGTTGGCGACTGGACTAGTTTGGTGAAGCCATGAAGGTTTACTTGATCGGTTGGATGGTTGCCAGAACAGGATTGCCAGTCAATACTGAAATCACCTAAAATGATAGTTTCTTGGGGGACATGGTGGGTGGACCAGCTGAGGAGGTTTTCTAGTGGAGGGATGTTTTGCCCAGGTGGGAAGTAGCATCCAATTATGTTGACTGTTTTGTTTTATTTTGAGGTTGGTATATACTATTTCTTCATTGCCTATTTATGCAGCTGATGATTTTAAGATCTGGATGTTTAGATGATGTTTAAATATTATAGCTACACCGCCTCCTTTCTTGTTTAGCCGGTCTACTCTTAGTATGCTGTAACCTGTAGGGAGCATTTGCTCACTGGTAATGTGAGGTTTTAGCCAGGTTTCTGTCAGGATGGCTATATCTGGGGAGTACAAGTCTATGGTGGCATGGAGTTCATGGACTTTTTGGATATACTTCTAATATTTAGGCTTATTCAAAGGAAGTCACTTGGCTTTCTATTGGCTGTAATATGGGAGAAGTTATGGTTTCTAGTCTGATTATGAGGATTGTGGTTGGAGATGGTAGGGCCAGGGTTGGGGTGGATGTCTCCACTTAGGGCTAGTTTTGATATGCATGAGGTTATTAGTTTTCTCAATTTTTGAATGTGTTTGTTTATAAGGGAAACTTTGTGATTGTGCTCTGTGGGTAATAGGTATGGTGGGAGGGTTACTATGTTAAGTTGTAGGGATGCTTTATGTTTGAGTAATATAGTTGGTAGAATATGTGGGGGTTACATAGGGATGGTTCTTGAGTTGGTGGGAGGGGAGCTTAGTGAGGGTGAGACATGAGTGGTCATGTGAGTAGTAGTAGTACAGTGGTAGTGGCTGAGTGGGGGAATGATGGAGCTTTGGTAGGATGTAAGATATGCAAGGTGAGTGCATGCAGTGACCATAGGTAAGGTATGCTTGTACATGTTAGTTGAGGAGGTGTGATAGTAGTGGGAAGATGGAGGAGGCAGTGTTGGGTTAACACTGTGGTTGGCTATTGGAAAGATAGGAGGGGTTTGTGAGTGTAATAAAGGTTTGACCACTGGGGGCGGGAGGGAATAGGGGGCAGGGTGGGGAGCGAAGCGGGTAGAAACCCTGTTAGTTGCTCTTATGAGGGGGCTGGAAACAATCAGGAAACAGAGTTAACTGATAAATGAACATATGATAGTGACAAGGGTGGTTGTAGTTTTAAAAATGCCTGCCACAGGCAATATTTATTAACTTTGGGATTGTCTTAAAGTAATAAACAGGGAAGGGGGAGGGGAGATCCAGGGTGTGAGCAGGCAGTTCTTTGTACTGCTGCTAATGAGCCAAAGCAAAGACAAGTTTGTGTTTAAGAAACAATCACAATTGGCCAAGGACTTCTCTGAAACTGTCATTTCTTAACCATTTCTCAGGTGGAATAACAGGATAACCGTGTATCAGTAAGCTACTGTGGTCTCAATTTAAACTAACAAACATACAGTATTGATCAGTTATGGATACTATTTGTTAACAAAAGGGAATAAGAAAGAAAGTGGAAGATGTGTGTGTGTGTGTGTGTGTGTGTGTGTGTGTGTGTGTGTGTGTGTGTGTGTGTGTGTGTGTGTGTGTGTGTGTTGAGGGTGGGGGATGTTGCTTACAAGCCAAAGCAGAGTGCTCTCCAGGGGAAAATGAATATTGGCTCAAATAGGTAGACACATACTCAAAGTTAACTTTAGCTGTTTGCAGACAGTTCGAACCCGGACTGCGCTTTTCTTATAAGAATGATAAAGGTGGTACTGCACTTGAATACTTAAGAGTGGTGTTAGGTTCAAAGTTAACTTTAGCTGTTTGCAGACAGTTCGAACCCAGACTGCACTTTTCTAAGAATGATAAAGGTGGTACCGCAGTTGAATACTTAAGAGTGGTGTTAGGTTGGAGAGACACTGAGCCCCTCATGGGGCCTGTAGCAGAGTGGATTGTAGTTTTGATTTTAGTAGTAACAGAATGTAAAGCAGAAACTGTGTTTGAGTATTTCTTCTCAGTGTTTGAGTAGTCGAAAGAAAAAATTCTGTTCTGTATCCTGATCAGAGAACTTACTTTACTGAAGCATTGTTAGAGTGCTTTTGTCCTAAACAGAACTCCTTCAGAAAATAACCCTGCGCACTTCGTGCTTTGCAAACTTTAAAGGATTTTCTACCTTTGCAAGGAATGCAGCTTTACATATCTAATCTGAGTTTTTGAAGGTTTTGCACAGCATTATTTCTAAATGCCATTGCTAAACACTCACATTTAATATGTATTAATTTTTAATGAAAGAAGATTACTAGGCTAGCAGCCCTAGAGCCCTGACAAGCCTAGCCATGTTAATCCCTAGTTGCCTCAATTGTCCTTGGTTAGATGGACATAATTTGCAGAATGAGTATGATGAACACCAACTACACCTGTCCATGAGGGACATGGGAGCCACTTCCAGGGTGGATTTGTGATCTACCATCCATATTTCTCAGTTGCACTTGAATAGGGTCAGTGAGGAGCTCTGTTTCACATGAAATGTAAGTTTATTCCAAAGTAGTAAAATAAAATAATGAATATATTCCAGAACCACGGAGAGAGTAGGTAAAATAAACACTGTTTATTTGCAAGAAATGAGTAGTGGCAGTCTCTAGGATATATATATATATATATATATATATATATATATGTATACACACATATTATATACACATATATATACACACACACACATTATATATATATATATATATATATATAATATATATATATATATATATATATATATATATATATATATATATATATATATATATATATATATATATATATATATATATACACACACACACACACACACACACACACACACACACACACACACACACACACACACACACACCTTTCTCTCCAGCAGATTCTGTTAATTTTGCAGACTAGGATAAGATCCCTAGAGTGAGTGACTCTTGTGCCATTTGACTTCTGCCATGTATAGCATTTCCATCAGGGCAGAGTAAGAGACTGCCCTGTAGGCCTGGCACAAGTCACCTCTCTATCTATGATACAGAGTACAGTGACAGGGCTTTCAGTCTATCTATGTAAGTCATAGTTTGGAGGGCCTGCATTTTCTTGGTGAGATACCTCTGTGGTCTCTCCGGGTGTTGCAGGTGTCTGGTGAGGTACATGCAGATGGAGCATTGTACTCTATTAATGGTCTGATGATGGTCAAGTAAAGTGGAGTTATAAAATACTTAGACCTGGATGTGATGTCATTATTTATGAGATGAGCAACATAGAAGGCTTTCCTTACTGTTGTGGAAACTTGGTGGTCAAAGTTCAGGTTTGCTATCTACCTTGTTCACAGATCCTGCAACACTGGGTTTGAACTTGGGGGGGGGGGGGTGTGCTGTCAATACTGTAATTAGCTGGGAATTCTGCTTTGCCAAACGGGATAATAATGCACTTTTTTGCAATTTGTTTTAGACTGTGGCTTTGGCACCAGTCATTTGTCTGTGTTAGCCCCTCCTTTAATATATTAAAATCATTGGGAGATTCAAGGATTGTACCCAGTTTGCAATCAGTGAACTTGACAAGCCAAAGGCCGTCTACTTTAGCCTAGACTTTTGAGAAATAGATTCCAAACAGTAAAGGGCCCAGCACAGATTCATGTGGTATGTCACTGGAGATAGGTCTACTGGTAGAGGTGGAGTCACCAACTTTGACAATATATGTTTTGTCGGTGAGCTAAATGGCTACCCATCTACTGACATAAGGGTTAATCCCCAGCAGGGAGAGTTTCTAAAGGATACCAGAGTGGGAGATTGTGTCAAAAGCCTTGGCTTGGTCAAGATAGACAGTGTGCACTCCCTTACCTTCATCCAGGGCTCTGCTAACGTTCGCAAAGAAGCCTACTAGGTTTAATAAGCTTGATCTACCATTAAAAAAGCCAAACTGGTTAAGGTCTAGAATATGAAGGTCGCCTATGTCCTTGGTAAGGTACATTATGATTTTTTCTATGGCCTTGCAGATGAGGCTTGTTAGACTTGTAGATCTATAGCTCCCGGGGTTGATTGATGTCACCCCTTTGGGCAAAGGGATTACCGTTGCTGTTCTCCACTCTGCTGGAACAACGCCATTTCTCAGGCTATGGTCAAAGAAAATGCCAAGTGGGTCCAATAGGTCCTATTTTACATTGCTTAATAAGTAACCTGGGATGTTGTCTTGTCCCACTGAGGCCATGTTTTTGTCCTTGGAGAGCACAGATATGACCTGATCTCTAATGTTCAAGCTGTGGAGGGAATTCTTTCTTTGCTGAGGCAGTTCTCTCTTGTTCTTAAACATCAGTTTATTCCTTTTGTTATACCTTTTGTTATATAACATGTTTACACCTGAGGTCCACCAGGTTGGCTTGTTTTTTCAGGAGACTCTGGTTTTAATTTGATCAGGTACAGTCAAGTCTATACGGGTGCTAAAGTGTTTATACAGGGCATTTTTGTCCACCTCTGCATTGGAGTCAACGCTGTTTGTGAATGTGTGGGGGGGGGTAATAAAACTTTTTATACCATTGCTTAGTAGGCTTTAGTTTGCTTCTGTGGTGGTGATAAGTCCAATAGTTGTTTCAAATGAGAATGATTTATTGTCCAACCTCATCAGGGATGTCATCACACGGGGGGAGTGCAGTGACTCCCCATATTGATGAGTACTATGTCATAAGGATGAAGCCCTAGGGAATAAACAAAGCCAACTGTGGGGTGGGGGGGTGTTCTGTTCCAGAGCATTTGTATTGATAAAGTCCAGAAACCTCTGGGTGTGCATGCTTGTGCTCATGTATATCACCCAGTTGATGTAAAGAAAGTTGAATTCTCCCATTTCTGAGGTGTTAGGCTGTATGGTGAGCGACTCCATTAATTCCAGGTAAGCGGTGTGCTTTTCTTGGTTCATGGTGAGGGCCCTACTGCTTAGCAATTATGTGGTACGGTATTTTGCCCATAGTAAATTGGATATGGAGTGGTTAGAAAAAGTGGTACTGTTTGACCAGTCTTGAGGTGTACTTGGCTTTAATGAAGATGAATATGCCTCTATCTTTGGTTCTTTCATGCTCATTTTGAGGGTTGAACATGAGGAAGGCATTGTAGCCTTGCACAGCTGGGGTGCTTTCTGCAGCCTTGAACCATGTCTCAGTGACTGAACAGATTTCAGAATCTTCCAGGGTGAGGAGTGCTTCCAGGGAGGGCAGTTTCAAGTTTAGACTCCTACCACTAAGCAGCAGAACACTGAGTTTGTCTTGAGTGGATTTTGTTATGTCAGAAATTTTGTTGTTTTGATATTGTCGAAAAAAGGCACTATGGGGGAGACGAGCACCTTTGCCGTTACCAGAAAGCCTAGAGGAGGAAGGTAGAGCAGGTACAGATGATCTCTGGCAAAGCAGCATGTTCTGTCAACCATGTCTTCCGAGGCTGACAGATACTTGATGCCCCTGGACTGACATCACAAGCTAAAGCCAATTGCTGAAGTTAATCATTTTTTTGTTTATATTGTGGCATCATCTTTGGTCAAGGTAGAATGCTGCTAAGGGCTAGGGTCATACTTGCCTGGGACACAATCTGAAAATTCAGTCATGTCTCTCTTCATACAGTCTGGAGAGGCATGTCTCAAGTGTAATAGCAGTAATCCACAACTGTTTGTGGGTATATCAGGATTTACCCACAGTTTGCTTTGTTTATTCCCTAGGGCTTCATCCTCATGATCAGACCACATCACCTGTGGGCAAGTCCTGATATACCACGCACAGTCATGGATTATTTCTTAAATAACTGATGTTTCCACAAAAATGTGACAAATTCTAGATTTTGTCACAAGTCTGACAAACAGTGACATTTTCTAAAAGCAATGACTTACTTTAAACTTATCTATGAAAGGGACTATTGACTTTTTGGGAACAGCAAGCCATGTTACATAAGCCATACAACTAAACGAAGTAATTTAGTATGTGTTACACATCAATTAGCCAATAACGAAATACAGAATTAATTAGACAGAGTCTTGCTCCTGCAATGTGATGTTTGAGCTGGTATCTAAACTACTGTAATGCTGTATCAGCCTCCTGTGAGAGATAAAAATGCAAGCACACTTCACAAAAGAAGACAGCGAATAAGACAGCTCTTTAGTTGTCTTATATAATGCTTGATTTTATGGATGTCACTTTTCTGTAGTACCTCAACTGTCTCATCTCAAAAGCTGATGTTATTGACCTAAATCTATTAGATGAATGAGCTTAATACTCCCCATTACTTATGTTCAACTTTAACACTATAATTCAATATATTCATTTCCAGTAAAAGCAGTAAAATGAGTCATCAGAATGAATTTGAGCTGTAGCAGCTTAGTTTATTAATCTGTAAGCTGTATGGTATAAATGGAATGCGAGACAAATATGTAGCTAATGCAGGTAATATTTTTCTGGTGTTTTTCTTCACCCTTTGACTTCCAGTATTTTAAAAGGAAAATACTTTCCATGTTTTTATTTCAACTACCGCCTACAGATGAAAGTCAAGAAAAATGACAAATTTTAGAGAACTTCACAGATACACTGGCATGTAAAACTACAATTTGCAGTGACAGGAAAACAGATAGCATAATGAAATTGTACTGATGGTTCACATTCATGAATCTTTTAAATAATGTACCTGTATTTTAAACTGTCTTTTAGGTTGGTCAGAGGAATAAAACAGCTCAGGGCTATCTTATGATAACCAAATTAAAAGCAAGATATGTTTTATTAGCTTTAATTTTAGCTTTGCTAAAAGCAGTAGAACTTACAAAAGTTGTCAACATTCTGTACTCTAAGAGATGTTGTAAAACTGATGATGAATTCCTATTAAGGAAAATAGACATGGCACTAATCTAAAGAGCAACTGAATATTCGTTGATGGGAAAAAAACTGTTTGCAAAACTAAATCAAATGTCAGTTATCAGTGTCACTGGCACAACAAGTAGCACACTCACCTTTGGTGTGTAACGCTCTGGGTTCTATTCCAACATCAGATAGATAGATTGCTGACACTCCAGTCCAGTTTTGGAGGGGTGCACTCCTGAATGTGTCATATTTGATATGTAAAATATCTCAGAGCACTTATCAAAAGAATAGCAGAATAAATGCCACCTTATTACTCCCCAGAAACAAGGCTAGGGCATTACCTGGCCAACAAGAAGAGAGAGAGAGACAAAAAACAAGGGTCTATAGAGAAAAGACTGATGCACTATCCCATCATAATATTCATTGAAGGAACTTATGCAGGCCAGGAAACATTAAATGGTAGTCATCAACAGTGATATAGCAGATGCCAAGGAGCAATACAATAATGGAGAACTTAGACTACTGTCAGCAAACCTAGAACTTGCAGATAGCAACCAACATGTACATGTGCTTAAAGCACCAGCAAATACACTGCCCACCTCATAATTACACTGAGTTGCTGGTCAATACTGCACAAGGAACAGTCATCGCAACTACATAAGCCATAATATGTGTGTGTGTGTGTGTGTGTGTGTGTGTGTGTGTGTGCTATGTACAAGGGAGACATTAATACACCATATCATAGGTTTGGATTAGGCTAGTGCCCTTGTAGACCATTTTAAAGCCAGGCAATTTTCCTTTCAAAGGTGAGACTTAACCCTTATACCTTGTGGGTAAACAGCTTAATCACTATGACAACCCTCAACCTCCTCAGCAGTAGTGCTTACAAAAACTGCCATGTCATATCTGTGGTGATTTGTCTTAGTAGCTGAGATACTGACTACTCAGACTTGCAAAAAGAAAAGAACAAAACAGTAAGTGCAAAAAATAATAACAAAGGTCACTTATGGGAGAATGAGTTCAGGAATGCAGCAAGAACTGAACATATATGTTACCTGTAACACATTGCATTTAAGTTACCTGGCACTTGCTCACTAAAGCAATTATATAAGTCAGCACTAAAAAATTAAAAGCACTACACCCTCACAAACTCCACTTGTGTACCTTGTTCCCCCATTGGCCCTTTTTTTCAATTATAAAGGAATTCCCAATGCTATTCTAGCATGTACAAAGGTCAGTTGTCAATCTCCTCTCCGGTCCAGCTGGTGAATCTGGGAATCTTGAGGTAATGTCAAGACTGCCTCATGTACACAGACTCCTCCTCCCAACAAATTCCAACACATGTGAGAGATGCAACCATATATCCAAACTGGAGGCTAAGCTCTCTCAACTCAGTACTGGCGTAACCAGTCAGGAGGAGAAGGAAACCACACTCACTGCAATTCCAGTCTCACATAGACCTACCACGACAGCAAACCAAACACACAAAAACATACTCAGAGGCTCTAAATAAAGATCTGCCTAAGCAGCAGAGACCTCCAAAGCAGACACCCAAGCAACCGCTACCCCAAAACAAAACACATGCAACACATAGCTCACAAAGCAAGTGTGCCGAACTGTCACAGCCCTTAAGACTAAACAACACACCTGATACACTTGTAATAGGTGACTCTATCATCAGGCACACTGACGTCCCGCTCACCAGGCTGAACAAGGAGAAGGTCACGGTGAGCTGCCTGTCGGGCGCTAGGATCCGCCACATAACACAAGCACTCAGGTCACTCCAAGGCAAGTACAAATATGACTCAGTCATTGTCCATGCTGGTGTGAATGACCTGAGATGTACCTCCCTGGACTACATGAAAAGAGACATAGAGGAGCTCTCTGAGCATGTAGCCCAGGCCGGTATGACCCTGACCTTGAGTAGCATCTTACCCTCACCAAGAATGATGCCACAATATGAAGACAAGATGATCAATTTCAACAATTGGCTTAAGTATTGGTGTCATTCAAAGGGGATCCAATGCCTGTCAGCCTGGGATGACATGCTCGACAAGCCACGATGCTTCGCTAGGGACGGCTTGCACCTGTCACCCCTGGGCTTTCGGATATTGGCAAAGACTCTTGCTACCCCCATAGTGCCTTTTTTAGGCAAGGCTCAAAAGACAAACCCACCACCATAGGTATCACAAGGGATAAGAATCTAAGAGTAATGCTACTCAACGCCAGAAGTCTAAACCTCAAGATGCATGCACTAGAAACTCTCCTTAGCATGGAGAACATTGATATCTGTGCAGTAACAGAAACCTGGTTCAAGGCTCCCGAGAGCACCCCAGCGCTACCAGGTTATACCTCATACCATGCTTTTCGGCCCCAAAACTTGGACCGAACCACAAAAGGAGGGGGAGTATCAATATTCGTCAAAGATACCCACACCTCCAGGTTGGTGGCACAGCACGAAGCATCAGAGACTATCCATGTGCAACTAACAGTGGGTAAAACTGCCTTCCAGTTTATAGCATGCTATGGATCACCCTCCCAAACCCAGGAACCCCACTCAGCCTTCGTGAGAACACAGGAAAATATGAAGATCTCTCCAAACACCATTATATTGGGCGACTTCAACTACCCAAACATAGATTAGGAGCATTACTCTAGCTCCAACACCCTAGCTCAAAGGTTCCTAGAATTTATAAACTCAAATGCTATGGAACAACTTGTTACCACTCCCACAAGAGGGGAAAACATACTGGACCTGATCATCACCAACATGGGGACTCTATGCTCCAGACCAGAAGTGTATCCCTCACTGGTAAGATCAGACCATAAACTAATCTCACTGGATATTCACATCCCGACCCCACCCCCTGCCCAGAAAACCACAGTGAAAAACTTCACTAAAGGAAATTTCACACTCCTCAAAACCGAGGTGGAATCCTTCAAAGCCCCTGGGCCTGTGGAAAATATGGCCCAGACCACAGAATCCTTTATAAACGCATTCTATGAACACCTTCAGGAATGCATGGATCATGCAATCCCAAATAAAACCAAGACCCAATCCTCCAAAGGCAGACATCCTGTCTGGTGGACCCCAGCCATAAACAAACTATAAAATAGAAGGAGGAAGCTACTACATGATAGAGCAAAATCCCAAAAAGGGAAGGCATCTCTGATCAGTATTAGCAAAAAACTATGGGCACTCATAAAATCGTCTAAGGCCAGCTTCGAGAGAAAAATTGCACAGGACACTAAGGATTATCACAAGGCTTTCTTTAGTTATGTTAGAAACCTGGGTGGGAATTCCCAGATATGCTCAGAATTAGTCCAAAATGACAAAAAATACACCAAACCCACAGACATTGCCAACATCCTAGCTGACAGGTTCAGCAGAAACTTCCCCCCCTCCCCACCAAAAGGGCAAATATCTATGAACCAGTTGAAGCGAGCAAAACCAAATAACACGAGAGGGAGTGCCACAGGACTCAGACAGCAAAGCAAGCCCTGCACTCCAGTAATGTGTCCACAAACAGGGCTGCTGTTAGAAATACAAATGAAATCAAGTACAGTGGTGATCCAAGCAGGTCAAACAATAAAAACCACAGGTGGTCAAAGCTGGAACGATAGGTTTTTTTTATTGTAAATCAAACAAACAGAGCGAGAAGTCAAGTAAAATCCAAGCGCTTTCGCCTGAGTAGTCTCAGGCTTTTTCAAGGTTAATTAGATGTGTGGCCTTCCTGTTTTTATATTCAGTTTAATAGGCCAAATACTTTAATTAATTGCTATCAAACAATTTAAATTAAACAATTTAAATCATTTAAATTATTAAAGTGCAACAGTGCTTTACTGAAAGCTTTCTCTTACTTACAATTAAAAATGTGCATAAATCACAAAATATTTTGTGTATTCATTTAAAATGTTACCATTTTAAAAACGAAGAATTCGTGCGTGTTATTACAAATATATTAAAAGCAAAAAATTGCCAATTATTTAAACATGATATGCAAATAAAATAAAATGAAATGAAATAAAATGACATGCTAAACCTTTAAGGGGTACTTAAACTTATTTAACCCTTTACTCAAGTAAACGTTGTCCCACTATAATGTTGGTTGCTCATATATTGAAACAGCTAATGTGCACCAAAAAAGGAGAAGATAAATAGTGTGTAGAATACATATATAAAAAGTACGATATATAAAATTCAAAAATATTATTATAATGATTAAACCTTAAAAATTGTAAATGATGCGTGATTTAAATTCAACCAAACAATCAAAAGGTTAGTTGTGTTCTAATCCTGCAACATATAAATTAATAATGCATAAAGCTAAAAATAAATACCAATAATAAAAAGTAGGTAATTTATAATTTATTTCTTTTAGCTTTTAAAATGCTACTTATACTAATATTATCATTCATCCCTGGAATTTTTGAGGCGTCCAGCTAAACCCAAACATAAACTACTGTTCAACCTCAGCCTTACTACAGGATATGTACCCAAAGAGTGGCGTTCAGCAACAGTGGTCCCTCTCCAGAAAGGTGGTGCCTCAACGGATCCTGGAAACTATCGCCCCATAAGCCTGACTAGCTTGGTCTGCAAAGCTATGGAAAGGATCATCATGGACCTCATAAATAAAGATATTGGGGACCAACAGACACTGGATCCTACCCAGTTCGGCTTTGTTAAGGGCAGATCCCGCCTCTTGAACCTGGTCGATTTCTTTGAAACAGTCATCAAGGCCATTGACGAGGGGAAGGTGGTCCACACAGCCTACCTGGAACTCGCAAAGGCCTTCGATACAATACCCCACTCGAGCTTTATAGATAAGCTCACCAGCTTAAATATAAACCCCTATGTCACTAGATGGGTTGCAAACTGGCTCAAGGACAGAACCCACATGGTTAGAATTGCTGGAGCCATGTCAGACTCCAAACCAGTTACAAATGGCGTCCCACAAGGCTCAGTCCTGGGACCTCTCTTGTTCTGTTTACATTTCTTGGAGGTACAGGCCAACACAGAAGGACTGTGGCTTACCAAGTTCGCAGATGACTGCAAACTGGGCGCCATAATAGACTCTCCAGCCGACACAAGCATCCTCCAAAAGGGCCTCATAGAAACAGACAACTGGTGCCAGAGCCATGGCCTCAAGCTAAACGCCAAAAAGTGTATAGTCATCCCCTTTGGCAAAAACAAAGTGCCTACAAATTACCACATAGGTGGTAATCCATTAAGTACAGAAAAAGTAATTAGGGACCTGGGGACCCAAGTTGATAGCAATCTCTCATTTGACAACCAAAGTGGGTAGAAAAACATTTTATATAACCCACCTAATCATGAAGGGATTCACATCTAGATCAGGGGAGGTCATCGTGCCTCTTTACTCATCCCTCATCAGACCCATAATTGAGTACAGTGCCCCTTTTGGGATGTACCTTACCAGACACCTGCAGCAACTGGAAAGACCCCAAAAGTACCTCACCAAGAGGATCAAAGGGCTCAAACAGATGCCATATGCTGCCCGGTTAAAGAAACTCCAGCTCTACTCAGTGGCATACCACCTGCTCAGAGGCGATCTGTGCCTGACGTATAAAGCCATGTCCAATCCAGAATTAATGGACATGCTGCACCTCAGAAAATCCAAATCCCATCGAGCTACGCGCTTTAGAGACCTGAACCTCAGCACTGAAATAAATAGGACATGCTGGAGGGACAGATTCATAACCCAGAGCCTCCCTTCACTCTGGAATAAAATCCCAGTCCAGGTTAGGCAAAGTCCCTCATTGACTCTCTTCAAGAGGAATCTTGATGAGTGGATGGGAGATTGCAGGTTTACCCTGGGTAACACTTCTGTGTCACTGTTAGACAGAGACATGGTATACTAACCTCGAAAAAGGGCATAGCAAAATTAATTTAAAATGGGTGGCGAAAGCCAAACACACTCTGGCTAGGCTTATAAATGCCCTAGGGCAGATAGTCTAGTATGAACCTATATAAATACAATGATTTAACTCTCTCACACATATAGTGCCTTTTTTGTATACATCCAGTTTACACCCATAACTCCTTGTGGCATCCAGATATTTTTTGGATCAGGTTTGTTTAAATAAATGACTCACCAGTTATTAAAAGGCAAAATTAGAAAGAGCAAGGATTTAACAAAATAACACTAATATTTTAATTTAGGATGTCCTAAAGTGCAAACATTGAGCATTGTTTTTTTTATTCATATTATCGTATTAAAAATCTTTTTTTTTTTTTTTGTACATGCTGCTGAGGGATATGGTTTGAAATACCATGGTGACGTATAGGAAAACAGATGGTTAATGTTCTTTTATATCACACTATAGCTGAGAAAATATTTTCATTCGTACTTAAAATTTCAAAACCCAAGTGACTTGCAGATTGTCACATGGCAGCAGGTGAAAACATAGATGTTGTTGACGAAAATTGCCTTTGATATTTGCACTTTTAATTTGCACATCTTGAGAGATATTCAGTGTTATTTGTATTGCTAATTATTTTTTTTTTATTTACAGAAATATGAAAAGAGAAGTTAACATGCACTCTGAAAAGAATTTCTTGCTGTCATGTGAACATTATTTTGTCTATTAAACGAAAGTGTTCTAATAATATACCAAACTTATGTCAACATTGTACATTTTCTAAGATATCGCAATGTGTTCATGAAAGTTTAACAAAATACAATTCTAGGTTTGCATGAATTAATATATTATACTGTTTATAGAAAGACTATGAATGCACTGATTATTATCCGTGCAAAAATTGATTCTTATTGATAACACTATTTGTATAGTTTTAATAGCTTTTAAAATATGTAAAATATTTTCATTTGTTTATCTTATGCATTTAAGTGGATTTGTCAGAAATTGATCTAGAACGCAAGGATATGCAAAGGAGTTAATGAGTTAATATTCACCTCAAAGTTTATACTGCTGGTCCAGAAAGATGATGCCATTCGAAAAAATATAATATTAAAATACGTAAATGCATTCCTATAGTCTGTCTGTGTAGTGTTTTTTTTTGGGGGGGGGGGGCGCTTTCTAAACAGGAATGAAACAGACAAGCACACATAAATAGGTGAATTATATTCAGTCACTATTTTCCTTCACAGAGCAGCGTCCGTAGTCACGACATTTGACCTCGATATTGCAGGAGCTGTGCCTAAGGCCCTACACCTACAAGTTTACTTAGAATTTTGTCATTAAATAATAACGTGGTTACATCTTAGGTTCATAGGTAGGTACTAGGCTATCGGCCCAAGGGCCTATGTAAGCCTAGCCAACAAGGTTCCCTGGCTTATGCCACCCAAGAAAGTTATTTTCCTGTGCCACTATCGAGCAGAGACACAAGTGATCTCCGGGGTGTATTTCCTATTTCCCATCCACTCATCAAGATTTTTCTTGAAGAGTGCTAATGAAGACCTTTGCTTGACATAGATGGGTAGCCTGTTCCAGAGTATGGGAAGTCTCTGGGACAGGAATCTATCCCTCCAGCATGTCCTGTTTATTGTGGTGACAAGGTTTAGGTCCCTAGAGCATGTAGCTCGGAGGGATTGAGATTTCTTTGGGTGTAGCATGTCCAACAGCTCTGGGTTTGACATAGCTTTATATGTTAGGCAGAGATCACCTCGGAGTAGGCGATATGCTATGGAGTAAAGCTGGAGTTTTTTCAGGTGGTTATTGTAGGCATCTGACCTCGATATTGCAGGATCTCTGCTGTAAGGCCCTATGCCTACAGGTTTACTGAGAATTTTGTCATTGTTTAATGCAAGCATATTTATCATGAAGAAACATGCTGAGTATTAACTTTTATCAGTTGCATACATGCCTGGAAATAGTCTATGCACTCTAAGAACCTCTTTCTAAAGTAGCCACTGTCCCCTTTAGCTTGACCAGTAGATTACACTGCATATGCCATTTATTTAGTCTTAGTAAATGACAGACAACCTGTCTTACTTGCATCTCTGTTAATTGCTTTGTTCTGGCTATAAACTGATTGCTTGTTGTTATATTTTGACTTGAGGGTGGGATTGTCACTATAATAGAATGTATTGCCAAATATTTCATACATTCAGTCACTGTCTTCCTTCATAGAACAGGTATGTGTCATATGTTATTACATTTCTGTTTCTTCTAAAACTGTGTAAAATAGTGAAAAATATGTTTGGTAGTGTGCTATATTTGTAACACTTTCATTCAGATTGGATAAGCTTTATTGGTACTTTTCCGTTAACGGGGCAACAGCTTTCTTGGCCTCATTAACGGTTTTGTGGTAATGACAGCTTTATTTTTGTTGTATATTTAACTCTCCCTGTTGCTACTGCTTCCGTACCTGTCAAACTGGATAACTATGTTCATTATTTCTGAACTGGGCAGAGAACAGTATGCAGAAGTGGTGTATGCCTAAGGGGCATACCTCTCAAACGTCCCTGAATTTCAGTGACGTCCCTGATTTATGGTCAAATTTTTAGCTCTGTGCCTCATACATCCCCCCGAAAAATTATTACTTTTGGAGAAAAGGAATTACTTCACATCATTTTTCTTTGTCAATATCTCAATAGCTTCAAGTCAACAGTAGTGATATTTTAAAACTGTTCCCGATTACTTCCGGATTTGTCTCAGATTCTTGTGAGATTAGTCCGTGAGTGGTTGACGGCCAAGCCCTTGTTTGTTTTTTTTTAGGAGGGGTATAAAAGCCTTCTATTGCTGTAAGTCTGGCCTGCATGTTAATAGTCTATCACATACAACCACAAAGAGTGTGCAAAATAAGGATCCGCTGAAGTGACACAGATTGTGGTACATCTAAGATTACTGCAGCAGAATTAAAACGTGCAAAAGCAATAGCAGGATTTTTT